>NC_061121.1:98564052-98864052 GCF_002878395.1 Capsicum annuum
CGATACTCATTTTTGAGATGTTAATCGTGCCTTTGAATGATGGTTCTTGGAGTTCTTGAACTAGGAACTTAGAATCTTGAATAAATTTGGAGAATTAATGGTGAACTTTGGAGGTTCTTGAAGTTGGATGTAGGATCTTAGGGTTTTCTTTTTGAGGGAATTTGATGAAATATAACATATAATGCTTCCAATAGGCTTTAATATAGGGTTCGGATGAATTTTGGGTGAGGAAGAATGACCAAAATGCCTCTAAAAATTAAATAATTCTCAAATCTGTCCTTTGATGGACTGTTTTGATAGTCTGAAGTAGATCAACCATAACGTTTTACTCCGCTATCCAAATTGGATGAAACTAATTTCATTATAAAGAGGACTCTCATATATTTCCATTGATATATAGTATCTCACTAAGATCATTGTGTACGAGGAGTTATGATCATTTGATGTTTACCCAAAAATTCACTTTTTATAGGCTGAAGTATATCGACATAACTTTTTCCTTCGATAGACAAATTAGGTGAAACCAATTTCATTGGAAAGAGGACTCATAGAGCTTTCCGTTGATATATAGTAGATCACCCAGATCAGTACGTACAAGGAGTTATGATCATTTAAAGTTGGAGAAAAAATACGCCAGGCCTCAATACTTTTTTTCCTGTACGTGTTACTGTTTACAGTTTGATCGAAATGGTCGTAGTTCGATCGGAATAGTCGCAACTCATCGCTCGAGTGTCCATTTTTGATGATCTACATATCGTTTGAAAGATTATTCGATACTCTACGCAATGGTAGGTCAACATCTTAGAAATACTACACAGAAAATTTATGGATCGCTCTAAAGCATAGAACTCGATACGTTTCTCACAAAATCTTTACGAAGAAAATTTTCTGGGGTATTAAATTATCAATATATCCTCTAGATTCACCGGGCATCATCATAATATCCATACCTCTTTTGGATTTACAGGGCATCATCATAACATCAATATATCCTCTAGATTCACTGGGCATCATCACACCATCAATAATCATCAATACAACAATAAATACATACATATGTAGTCAAATCAATAACAAGTACAAGCCCACAACAATAAAGTGTAAGAGTTATAAAGAAATATATATCATGGTACTTCACCATTACTCGTCATTACATTATATAAGTACATGCATGGCCATGTATATCTAAATGGTATGAGCAATCACCACTTTTCTAAGGTTAGTCATGATTATTAACAAGTCAATTATAAGTCAAGGGTATGCCTTCTAGAATCCTTCTTTACTCGCGTAGTTCACAAAACTAGCGCAAGGAGACCTTTTTTCACAAACATTAGTTTTATCATTAAGTTGAACTCTTAATAAGAGTTGTGACATAATTCAAGGCTCACATAGGAAACTAGACAATAAGTTAAGTGATAGAATAACCATAGATTCAATTCACAAGATTTTCAATGTTATCCATATCATGAAAACAAGATAATTAATTAAGTATACACATTATTCCAACATCGAGAACATGCATAAACCATTTACTAGGTTTAGCCATCATATCACCAAAAGCATAATCTAAGTGTTCATCACGTATCTAGGTCACTAAAGAAGTTACATAGTTCAAGCTTAAGGTGGGTCAAGTTCTACTTCTAATAATCCCCAAATTTTCTTCTACAAGTCTAACTTTTACCCAGAATTAGTCTAAGTTATCTAAATCATGCTTTAAGGGCTTACCAATCCACACTAGTCCTGTGGGGCAATTCTTCTTCAAGTATTCCTTCTAAGTCACCCCAAACACTAAAGCCATTCCATAACTAAGCATATCTAGGTCAACATACTTTTAAGGTGAGTGAACAAGGTCACTCTCATCCACTAGAGTAACTAGATTATCCTCATGCTATTCATGAGATAACAAGTCCAACTAACCAAGATTCTAGGCTATGAGTTAACTATCCCACTTAATGTGTTTCAAGGCCTAAGTGATCCAACTAGTCCCTAACATTTCCATCTACCAATTCAACACCTAAGACCCGACCCAATCTTATCAAGATATCACAATTATACTACACTAATGCTCAATCTAACTACAAGTAAGCCTAACCTTCCTTGAGTCTAAATAACTCATGAGCCAACAATCTTCGCTTTCCTTTCCTCAAAGCTTCTTCCATGAGCCAAGCTATCAACAACATAATCTATGCATTATTACGAGAATAATAACACCTATATTGCACCATTGTGCTTCGGATCCAAAATGACACCAAAAATCCCCTAAATGGGTCCCACATACAAAAAATGAGTTTCTGAGACCAACCTATTACTCAAATACCATTGGGGAGTTATAACCCTTAAGAATTTATACAAAACAACCATATTTAGGGCTAAAATAAGGCCTCAAGTCATTTGGGGTTTTGGGTCTAATAATTAAGAATACAACACCAAAATTGAAGGAATCATACTTTAGATTTGATGTTAATCACGAATACATAAGCTATTCAAGCTTCCAATCAACCCATAAGACTCACTTTAAGGATTTTACACTCTATTAGGGCTTGGGGATTTCAAAGCAATGGAAGAAATGTCCAATTATCGTCTAAAAGAGCCTTTAAATAGACCTTTCCCAGCTCTTAGGAAGTGCGATCGTGCATATGCACTAGGCCACGATCGCGGTCATTGTGATCGGACTCAACCTATTGAGATCGCAGTATCTCCATCCACGATAGAAGATGGTGGAAACTTGGAATTTGATTCCAGTTTTGGCCTATGCCTTGGGATGTATCCAAAATCTAATATAAGCAAACGAAATATCAAACCATATAGATTTTGACATTTTAGATGCGTTGGCAAAGTCATATTTTCCATCCGATATCATTCTACTGATGTTTTTGCTCGGTGGCCATTTGGAACCAATAAAGACTTCTAAATGGGGAAATCATTCTACCAACCAAATGAACTACCAGGTAACTGAACTATAAGTTCTAGCAAGTTATAAATGACTTGGGGAAGCTATAGGAATGCTTTATAGGCGAAAATAAGAAGAAGGAATGCAGAAAATGACCTAAAAGGTCATTACAACATCCACTACTAAGGAACTTTCATCCTCAAAAGTTAAAGATGAAGAAAATACGTAAAATCTTTAACAAATGAGGGTATTGAGCCTGCATTTCACTCTCGATCTCCAAGTAGCCTCCTCCACTGGGTGCTTCTTCCATTGAACCTTAACTACATGTATCTCTCTACTACGCAACTGTCTCACATCACTAGGCAAAATAAGCATGGGCTCCTCCACAAATAACAACTACTCATCTAACTGGATTAATTCTTACCTAAGCATATGAGATGGATTAGGAATATACTTTTCATCATCGACATATGCAAAACCAGATTAATAGTGGCAAAATATGAAGGCAAGGATAACTCATATGCCACCTTACCAACTGCATGGAGAATCTTAAAAGGACTAATATAATGAGGGTTATACTTACCCTTCCTTATGAATCTCACCACACCTCTCATAGGGGAAACATGAAGGAACATAAAATATCTGACTTCGAATCTCAAGGCACGAAGTCTACAGTTGGCATAGGCTTTCTACCTACTCTTGGCTGCTCTCAGCCAATCCTGAATCATCCCGACTCTATCAAATGAGTCCTAAAGCAAATCCATACAATGAGGTCTCACTTCAGAAGTCTCAAACCACCCTATCAAAGAGCGACATGTCCTACCATACAAACCCTTATAAGGTGCCATCTCAATACTCGAACGATAGTTATTGTTATTTGCGAACTATATCAATGCTAAGTATTGATCCTACTATCCTCCAAAATCCATAACACAGGCTCAGAGCACATCCTCAAACACCTAATAGTCTTATCGGACTAACTATCTATCGGTGGATGAAAAGTTGTACTTAAATTAACTCGAGTACCCAACTCTTCCTGAAATACTATCCAAAATCTCAAAGTAATACAGAACCATGGTCTGATATGATAGAAATAGACACCTCGTGCAAATGAACTATCTCTTGAACATAAATCTGTCCTAATCTCTCAACACTAAAGGTCATCTAAATAGGGATGAAATGTGCCAATTTGGTCAAATGGTCCATAATAACCCAAATACTATCAAGACCACAGGGAGTACGAGGTCAACCCCCTAAACCCATAGTAATCCTTTCCCACTTCTACTCGAGAATGGGAAATCTATGAGTCAATCTACCTAGACATTGATGCTCGGCCTTCACCTATACACAACATAGATAACGAGCCATAAAGTCTGCCATATCTCTCTTCATACCGTCCAACCAGTAATTCTGCCTCAAATCTCTATACGTCTTGGTTGTTCTGAGATGAACAAAATATCTAAAACTGTGAGCCACATGAAGAATCAATTAAATCAATTCATCTAGCCTGGGAACATAAATATAACTTGAAACCTTAAGATACCCTCAGAATCAACAGTGTGCCTCCCAGAATCACCACTCACCGCCTGATCATAGAGAAAACACAACTTTCTATCCTTATATTAATGATCACGAATCTTCTCAAATAAGGAGGATGTCAACTCTACACAAGTCAAAATCCTAGCAAGATATGAAATATCAAGGCAAACTACTAAATTGGCTCAGGGTTGGATGTCCTGTGCCAGAGGCCTATGAGAAATAGATATATAAGCCAAGCTACCCATACTCAGTGCCTTGTAACTCAAACTATTAACTATCATATTTGCCTAGCCCTGGTGATACAACATGGAACTATCATAGTACTTTAACAACTCCATCCATATGCACTAGTGAGCATTAATCTCTCGTTGGGTCATAAAATACTGAAGGCTACGATGATCGGTGAAAATCTCATAATGTAGACCATACAAATAAGTCCTCAAAATCTTAAGTGCAAAAACTACCGCTGCCAACTCCAATTCATAAGTGGGGTAGTTGCGCTCATCACCTTAAGATATCTAGAAGCATATGCAATAATGCGATCCTACTACTTCTAAACACGTCAAAGATCAACACCAAAAGCATCACAAAACACAGTGAGTCCCTCACCCTCAACTGGAAGAGATAATGCAGGAGTTGAATTAAGACAATCCTTGAGCTTTCCAAAGCTAAACTCTCACTCCTCAGACTATCAGAAAGGAACTTCCTTTCAAGTTAATCTAGTCATAGGGGCTGAAATGGTAGCAAAGCTTTTAATAAAACACCTAAAATAGCTGTCAAACCAATGAAAATGCTGACATCAATTATAGACGTAGGTCTAGCCCAATTACGAATCGCTGGAATCTTAGTCGAGTCTACCATAATTCCCGCTTTGGATATCATATGTCCAAGAATTGTCACTGACTTGAGCCAAAACTCACACTTAGAAGATTTAATTTGGCGTAAAGAACATGGTCTCTTAAGGTCTAGAGTACAATCCTCAAATATTATGCATGCTCCTCACTACTCCTCGAATACACAAGAAAGTCATCAATGAATATAATATTGAAGGAGTCTAGATAAGGTCTGAACATACGGTTCATCAAATCCATCAATGTGACTGGGGAATTAGTCAACCTAAAAGACATCACCAAGAACTCATAATAACCATAACGAGTACTGAAAGCTATATTTGGGATGTCCTTTGCCCAAATCCTCAGTTGATGATAATCAGACCTCAAATCTATCATAAAATACACGATTGTGCCCTGAAGCTGGTTGGACAAATCATTAATGCAAGGCATAGGATAACAGTTCTTCACCGTCACCTTGTTAAGCTGCCTATAATCAATACACATGCATATCAAACCATCCTTCTTCTTTACAACAAAATAGGAGCTTCCTACGGGGATACACTCGGTCTAATGAAACCCTTACCAAGATAATTCTGGAGCATAGATATTAGCTCCTTAATCTCAATAGGAGCCATATAGTAAGGTGCCATATAAATAGTTCAGGTACCAGGCTCAAGGTTAATAGCAAACTCAATCTCACAGTTAGGGAAAACACCAGGCGAGTTGGTAAAAAACACATCAAGAAACTCATACACAACATGAACAGAGTCAAGCAACAGACTCTCTACATGAGTATCACATACATAAGTGAGATAAGACTCACAACCCCTTGATATAAGACTTCTAGCAAAAACATAAGAAATAATATGCATTGGCTCGTGGCTAACTGCTTTCTGCTACACGATTGGGGTATATTGGCCATGGCTAAGGTAATGGTCCTGGCAAAATAATTCATGACTGCGTGATTGTAGGATAACCTGTCCATGCCCAGAATCACATCAAAATCTAGCATATCACGAATAATAAGATCAGCATACGTATCAATATTACTAATTATTACAATACATTATATGAATACTCAATCCACTACTAAAGAATCATCCACTGGAGTAGATATGCACAATAGGATAAATAATAAATCACTAATCAAGTCTAACCATGGTGCATAATAAAAAGACATATAAGAATAAATAGATCAAGGTTCAAACAAAGCAAGATCCGGCTTGCGATACACCAAAATTATACCTATCACAATAGCATCTGAAGTCTCAGGCTCAGGTCAAGCAGGTACTGCATACAACTGACCACACTCATTACCTGGCTAGGCACCTAACCGACTCCTATTCTGCCTGTTTGAGTACCATCTTGAGTACCCTAGTAATCACCCTTAAAACCTCTCAAACCACCTCTACCTAAGGGATAAACTGCCCTAATAGGAGTAGCACCTAGGGCTGAAATAACTATCTCCCTAAGACTAGGGTAATCTCTTGAGAAATAACTGAGAAGCTTACAAGTATAACAAAAATCTCGAGCAGAACTAGAACTCATAGATTTGGCTAAACTAGAGTAACCATCATACCTAGCTTGGCATGCATATTAACCTTTCAAAGGCTGATCACCTCCCTTACTAGGCCGACTACTAGTACAAAACTTATCTCCGCCAATTGTTTGAAAAGCTTCCAGAATTGGTCAACTAGTCTGACTCTGAGGCTAACAAAATAGACGTATAGGATGCCCAACATAGGATGTACCACCAATGAATTGGTAACTACTACGGCTCCCACTAAATCTTCCCTGATACTCGAACATCTTATCATGACCCTCATAATATATGTCCTCCATCACGCTAGCATGATAAAAAACATCATCAAAAGCCCTACTTACAACAACTAAACTCTGAGTATCTATCTGAATAGGAAGTCTCAATCCCTTTACAAAGTACCAAACTCTCTCATACTTAAAATCTAAAATAGAAGTTGTATGCCTGGACAACTCATGAAAATTAGCCTCATACTCAATGACTGTCATAGAACCTAGCCTAAATCTAGAGAACTGATCTTTTAATTAATCCCTAAGGCTCTGCAGCATATACTTTTCCAAGAACATCTCGACCATCGCTTAGGTTCTAAAGACATCTCTTAAGAGATACCGACTGGGAAATGCCAGGTTGCTTAAGTGATTGGTTGGTCGCTTAAGATGTCATTTCTTAAGTGACAAAATGGGTGCTTAAGCAATGCACCAGCACCAAATGTTACATGGAAATTTCCAAATCTACTCTGATCCTTTGGGATTCATCAGAATCCCATATACACAAAAGAACTATTCTACCCTATCAAATTCAATATTTTGAAATCAATGGTGTTGTTAAAATTTCCATCTGAGGACATTTCAATGAAAAGTGGGCCCCACACCTATGTACCATTTTTCTTAACTTCCAGCCAATAGCTCAAAATTAGTTTAATAATCTCGAGACCCAAACCAAGGGTCCACCTAGCCTAAAATTAACATTTTGGAGATGTTGGAATAGTCAAAATTGGCATTCGAGGTTGTTTGGCTGATGTTTTTCCTAGTAGCCAATTTTTACCAACAAAGACGTAAAAATAAGGAATTAGCTAGAAAAAACAAATGAACTACCTGATAATCAAATTGTCAGTTCCAGCAAGTCATAAATGACTTGGGGCAACTATATGAAAGCTGTAAACGGTGAAAATAAGTAGAAATACAGAAAACAACTTGAACAGTCATTACAATATCCACTACTAAAGAACTTTCGTCCATAAAAGTAAAGGATTCGAATATACCTGAAGCCTCAAAAAGGTGAGGATACTGGGTTTTTCTCTCTATCGATCTCCCAAATAGCTTCCTCTACTGGGCGGTACCTCCACTGAACCTTAACTACTGGAATTTATATAGTGTGTAACCACCTAACATCATTGTCTAATATGAGTAAAAGCTCCAGCATAAACTGCTCATCCAACTGAACTAAGTCCCTTCTAAGCATACAAGAAGGACCAAGAATGTATCACTGCAACATAGAAACATAGAAAACTAGATGGATAGTAACAAAATCTTATGGTAAGGCTAACTCATAATCCACCTCACCAACTGTGCAAGAAAACTCAAAGCGTCCAATATATCTAGGGATGAGCTTACCTTTCCTCCCGAACCTCCTACATCCTTCATGAGCGATACTTGGAGGAATACTTAGTCACCAACTCTAAATCTTAATGCATGGTATTTATGATTAACGTAAGCCTTATGCATACTCTAAGCTGCCCTAAATGCCACAACCTGAACTAGGGCATGGCCGTAAAGGACATCCCGAACCATGAAGGCCTGGAACGCCCTTCTTTATCTGGTAATCATGCAAAACGTTCATATAGTAAAACAAGATGAAAAAACATAATCTGCTACGAAAACATGGTCAACTCTAAATTCAACATAATTATGGAAACTGTAAATCAACTACATCTAAATAACATCTGACTCAGTCTGAGAAATCTCTACTATATGAAAATCTGACAACTATCTGAAACTGGGACAAGGCCCTAGTAGAAAAAATTGAATTAAGTGATATTTATCTGAAAAGACAGGCCTTCTCGAATAGAGAAGGCTTACCACTACATAATTTGATCAGCTATCTGATTTATCTACTTCTTATTTGGACCCCTAGATTGAGCCTCAGAACCTGAGAGGTAGGGGAAGTGGGGTTCAATATAGATGTACTGGTACGCAGAGCATATCCAAAATAATCATTTATAAATCAACATATATGAGAGCAATTTAAAATAGTTCATAAGTATATCATATAGTAAGAATTCACATAGGCATTTTAAAGACTCTGTAAAAATCATCTCAACTCTGAGAAATCTGTGTTGCTTCTGCGCTAGGTGGTATACCCTAAAACTCTTAAAAATTCCATGGGCTCTATGGAAACTGCCATTAACTTGGCAGCAAAGCCCCCAACCCAAGTGTGCCACAAGGGTTAAGAGTCTCTGAATCTACTACGCTACACGGCCATCGCCAGAGTACAATAATAATCTACCCCTATCGGCAAATACGGTTTCAGGCTAAGAGTCGCTTGAACTCGTGCCTTCTTTGGGTAACCACCTAACCCTCTTTAAGCCCCTTTTTAATACTATATCAAAATATCCAGTCTCTGAAAACATGCTCTAAAAACATGCTTTGTTATGGCATAAATACATATGGTATCAGCATACCATTGACTTGCAAGTCATATCCTTGAGCCATTATTAGTCTATCATAAATCTCTATTTTTAAGATACAAGTTTTGGGACCACCATTTCGATAATTCAATTCAAAGAAACTCTTTCTCAGACCTCATGTAAACACATGCAAGGAGCTCATCTTTGTCAAGCATTTCAATAGTACAAGTTAGTCATGTCAAAGTTCTCAATTCACATGCAATTCTTTCTCTTAAACATGAGAACACATTTATATCGAGAAACACCCTATCAATAATTTCAAATCATGCTCAAATGCTATAATATTGCGAAAACATCTTTCAAACCACTAAACCATAATCTTTAATTCAATACATGAGAAGGAGTTCATAATTTATGCTCTTAACGATCTTAAATCTCAAATTCCATACATATACGTATACATGTAAATCAATTTAAGGGATAGGACCACAAGGTCAAAACAATAGTAACATTAAAATATTCGGAGTACATAATTTAGAACATAGATTCCAAAACCCCTTTGAAATTCATGCATAAAAATCTAAAAATCACGCTCTAATGATTTTAAGCCCATGTAGTTTTGTTAGAATAAATTCAACATACCTCTATCTAGAAATTTAAAGGATTCCTCTTAATGCCCACGGCTTGGGGATTCCAAAGGTTCAATTTGTTTTGGAAACCCACGGTTGAATCTTGATTTATTTGGATTATCAATATGGAACCTTAGAGAGTGTTCTTGAATATTTTGGTGAACGTATGAGTAATATGCTTTATTGGGGTTGAAATATCAAGTTTGGGCGTATAAGGGTGTGGAAAAATACCCAATATACCCTTAATGAGACCGGTATAAAAATATAACTGGGGGCCCGATTTCATGGGCCACCACAATGCACCACTATTGTGGTGGCTCACTGGAAATTGACGAATGGGAATTTGGGATCCTCCGCGATGCGCCACTATTGCGAGGTCCCACTGGAATTTGAGAATTACTAATTAAACCCTCTCCGCGATGCACTAAACACTATAATGATGATGTTTTACGACTAGCACATAAAATAACCATAACTTCTTCACCGAGTGTCCGTTTTGGATGAATCTTATATCGACAGAAAGCTTATTTAGTCATCTAAGAAATAAAAAGTTGAAATCTAAGGGATTCCACTAGAAAAAAAGTATAAATTATTATAGAAGCAAAGGCTTGATATTTTAGGGACAGAATTTAGCTAAGAAAAACTTTGGGGCGTTACAATATCCCCCCTTGGGAATATTCATCTCCGAATGTTGACACGGGATACAGATAAGTATAATTTCAAGCAGACTAAGGCATAGAAAGAATAAGGCAAGGATTGTACCTTCCATTTCATCATCCATTGGATAAAAAAGGTTTGGGTATCTAGCTCTCATGTCAACTTATGATTCCCAAGTCATTTCTTCAATTTTCTGGTTTCTCTACAACACTTTAACTGAGGCTATTCTTTGTTCCGCAATCTTCTAACTTGGCAACCCAAAATCTCTATAGGCTCTTCTTCATAGGATAAGGAGTGTCACTTTGATTTCTTTGACAGGCAATACTAAAGAATGGTCTCCAATACACTTCTTCAACATAGATATATGAAAAACCGGATGAACCGAACCCAAACTAGCTGTAAATTCTAACTCATACGTAACTCCACCTATCCTTCTCACAATCTAATATGGTCCTATATAGCGAGGACTCAGTTTAACTTTCTTCCTGAATCGCATGAGTCCCTTCATAGGAGAAACCTTAAGAAACACCCAATCTCCAACGTCAAACTCTAGATCTGTTCTCCTAATATCGGTGTTGGACTTCTAATGACTCTGAGCTATCTTAAGTCGTTCTCTAATGACTTTTACATCCTCTATTTCCTAATGAAGAAGATTAGGCCCAAATATCTGCGTCTCACCTACTTCTTACCACCCTATTGGTGACCTACATCTTCTCCCATACAATGTCTCAAATGGTGCCATCTTAATACTGCAATGGAAACTATTATTATATGAAAACTCTATCAATGGCAAGTGCTCTACCCAACTACCTTTAAAATCAATCACGCAGGCCCTCAACATATCTTCAAGGGTCTGGATGGTGTGTTTATCTTGCCCATCTATCTGAGGGTGGAAAGTCGTGCTTAAATTCACTTGGGTACCTAAACCCTTTTGAAACAATCTCCAAAATTGTTAAGAAAACTGTGTACCTCTGTCAGATATGATGGACACAACTGCTTCATGCAAATAAACTATTTCTATAATGAAAAGCTTGGCATAATCCTCTCCCAAATAATTTGTCCTGACAGGTAGAAAGTGAGATGACTTGGTCAGCCGATCTACAATCACCCAAATGGAATCATACTGGTTTTGGGACCTCGGAAGTCCTGTAAAGAAGTCCATATTAATCATCTCCCACTTCCACAAAGGCAAAGCTATCTCTTGAGAAGAACTACCTGGCCTCAAATGTTCCACTTTAACTTGTTGACAATTCAAACACTTGGCAACATAGTTAGCCATATCACGCTTCATATTATTCCACCAATAAATAGTTTTCAAATCCTGATACATCTTAGTAAAGCCAGGGTGAACAACATACCTCGACAGGTTAGCTTCATTAAGGATTCTCTTCCCCAGACCATCTACATCTGGCACACTCAACCTATCCTGGTATCTCAAAATACCATCACCACCAATTTCAAATGACACTACCTTTTATTGAACCACATCTTTCTTGTTCTACATCAAGATGGGATCTTCAACCTGATTCTCTTTAACTTCTGCACAAAGGGAAGATTTAGCTATCACATGAACAACTACTCCTCCATCCTCAGATTCTAAAAGTCGCACTCTTAGATTTGCAAGTTGGTGAATATCCTACACCATCTCCCTCTTTTCCTTCACCACATGAGAAAAACTGCCCATAGATAGCCTGCTGAGGGTGTCAACTACCACATTCACCTTGCCTGGATAATAGTGCAGGCTCATGTCATAGTATTTTAAAAGTTCCAACCATTGCCTCTTCCTGAGATTCAATTCTTTCTGCAAAAAAACATACTGTAAACTCTTGTGGTCAGTAAATATATCAACATGTACCCCATACAAATAGGTCCTCCAGATCTTAAGTGCAAAAACCACAACCTCTAACTCTAAGTCATGAGTAGGGTAGTTCCGTTCATGCACCTTCAACTCCTAGATGCATAAGCCACTACCTTACCGTGCTACATAAGGACACACCCAAGTCCCACTCGAGATGCATCATAGTATACAACAAAACCTTCTGTACCCTCTGGAAGAGTCAAAACAGGAGTAGTAGTCAACTTGTATTTCAACTTATCAAAGCTATTCTCACAAGAGTCAGACCACAAAAACTTTACCTTTTTTGAGTCTACTTAGTAAGTGGTGCAGCTATGGAAGAAAAGCTCTCAGTGAATCTTCTGTAATAACCCGCCAATCCCAAAAAGCTCTAAATGTTGGTTAGAGTCATAGGTCTGGGCCATTTTCTCACTGCCCCAATCTTTTGGGGATCAACCTTAATCCCCTCACTAGACACAATATGCCCCAATAACGCAATAGTATTCAGCCAGCATTCACACTTGGAAAATTTTGCATACAATATATGATCTTTAAGGGTCTGAAGGATGATTCGGAGGTGATTGGCATAGTCCTCCTCACTCTTAGAATATACCAAAATGTCATCAATGAATACAATGATAAATAGATCCAGAAACTAATGGAAAACCTTATTCATTAGATCCATGAAAGCTGCAGGGGTGTTAGTTAACCCAAAGGACATGACTAAGAATTCATAATGGTCATATCTAGTTTAAAAAGCTGTTTTGGGAATATTTGACTCTCTAACTTTCAACTGGTGATATCCCGAACGAAGGTCTATATTTGAAAAACATTTAACATCCTGAAGAGATAAAAAATATCATCAATCCTAGGAAGGGGATATTTATTTTTACTTATGACCTTATTAAACTAGCGGTAATCTATGCACATACGAAGGGAACCATCTTTCTTTCACACGAAAAGTACAGGTGCACCCCAGGGAGACACACTGGGGTAGATAAAACCTTTATCTAGAAGATCTGCTAGCTGATCTTTCAACTCCTTTAGTTCTACAGGAGCCATCCAATATGGCGGAATAAAAATAAGACGGGTATTTGGCAGTAAATCAATACCAAAATCTATCTCCCTATCAGGTGGTATTCCTGGGAGATCATCTGGAAAGACTTTGGGAATTTATTCACTACAGGGACAGATTGAAGAGGGAGACTTTCGGCCCTAGAATCTCTTACCCAAATAAAATAATACAAGCAACCTTTGGAAATAAGTTTACGGGCCCTGAGATAAGATATGAAATGCCCTCTAGGTGCTAGAGAATGTCCCTCCCATTCTATCACCGACTCATTCAAAAAAGAAAAAGTGACTTTTTAGGTCCTACAATTCATGGTGGCATAGCATAAATGGAGCCAGTCCATCCCTAAGATGGCATCAAAATCAACCATATCAAGTTTTATGAGATCTGCATTAATATCCCAGCTAAAAATAGACACAACATAATTTATATACACCCTCCTAGCCATAACAGAATCTCCCATCGGGGTGGAAACCTAAAAAGGTTCAGCAATCATATCAGGATCAAACCCAAAACCAAAAGCCATATATGGGGCCACATAAGACAAGGTAGACCCAAGATTAAGTAATACATACACATCATGAGAAAAGATTTGCAACGTACCGATGACTATATATGGTGAGTCCTTTACCTCCTGGTGGTTGGTCAAAGCATACAACTAATTCTGATCATTTCTGGCGGTTAAAGTGGCACCCTTCCGAGGTGATGGTGCAGATGAATTTGCCTGCGACTTGGCTTCTCCAACATTACTCTTTGCTGTCGGACAGTCTCTCTGGATATGGCCTGGCTGGCCGCATAAATAACACACCAAAATGCCAAAATGACATCTCCCTGGATGATTCCTCCCGCATCTCCCACAACGCGGATAGGACCAAGAGGTCTGGGCTACACTTCCCTGTGACTGCGTACCCTGCATCCTCGGCCCTTGACTAGACTGAAAATTCTGAGTGCGCTGCTCAGCTGTTGGTCTGGACACTGGAGCTCTAGCTGCCGACTGTGCATTACCTTAATTTTTTTTCTTTTATCATTTGCTTCCCTAATTACCACTCTGCTGCTGACTATGACTCTGGTCTGTCACTCTGGCTCTCTTTGCCTGCCTGTCCTTTTCTCTAGATTCGGTTATCTTTTTCTTCTTTTCCTCAACTTGCTGCATATGGAATGACAGTCTAGCAAAGTCCATATCCCTATTCAGCATAGCTCCCTGACACTCAAGCACTAGATCATCTAAAAGGCCAGAAGCAAACGTCCTCATTTAGGCCCTCATAATACTCATCATCTCAGGAGCATAATGAGCCAGCTGGTTAAACTTTAAAGTATACGCCTGATCACTTATCTTACCCTGCTTATGGTTCATGAACTCCTATGCTTTAGCTTTTCTCAGCTCTATAGGAAAGAATCGGTAAATAAAAGCTTCCACGAACTTATCCTAAACTGTGGGCTCATCACTGTCACCCTTCGTATCTTTCCACTCTTTGTACCATTGGTTCGCTACATCTTTTAGCTGGTATGATGCTAGCTCAACACCCTCCACCTGATCAACATGCATTACTTTAAAATCTTCTCTATTTCATCTACGAACTCCTGCAAGTCCTGGTCGATATAGGAGGTACTCCCGGAGTAGGAACAGGTTCTAGGGTATGAGCTCTATTACGGGTCCATATCCCGTGGGTGGGATGGACTTCAATATCCTGAGTATTAATGTTGGTGCGATGGGGAGGCATCGCTGGTTTTCTAAAAAGCAAGAGGTCATTGATTAGGGGACAGATTAGACTCTGAAGTATGAACTAAATCATAAAAAACATTCCCAAATGCCCAGTAGCCTCTTGCTTATAAGTGTGGTGCGCTACACACCCATAAACAAGACTCTACCCAATGCGATTTTGCAGA
Source organism: Capsicum annuum (assembly GCF_002878395.1). NCBI lineage: Eukaryota > Viridiplantae > Streptophyta > Magnoliopsida > Solanales > Solanaceae > Capsicum > Capsicum annuum. The sequence continues at coordinate 98,579,557 of NC_061121.1, forward strand.
CACCCTGGGACCATAAACTATGCTTTGATACCAAGTTTGTCACAACACAAACTAGGGCCTAGCTGTGACGGACATCCCGAACCATGAAGGCCCAGAACGCCCTTATCTATCTGTTAATCATGCTCAATATTAATAGAATAAAAAAAGATACGGAAATAGAATCTTCTACGAAAATATGGTCAACTCTGAATTCAACATAAGTATGGAAACTGTAAATCAACTACATCTAAATAACATCTGACTCCGTCTGCAAAATCTCTACTACATGAAAATCTGACAACTGTCTGAAACTGGGACAAGGCCCCCAGTAGAAAAAAACTGAATTAAGTGACATAATCTAAAAAGACAGGCCTTCTGGAATAGAGAAGGCTCACCACTGCACAATCTGATCAGGTGTCTAAATTATCTACTGCTTATCTGGACCCCTAGACCGAGTCTCATAACCTGAGAGGTAGAGGGAGGGGGGTCAATACAGATGTACTGGTACGCAGAGCATATTCAAAATAATCATTTATAAATCAAAATATATAAGAGAAATTTAAAATAGTTCATAAGTATATCATATAGTAAGAATTCACATGGGCATTTTAAAGACTCTATAAAAATCATCTCAACTCTGAGAAATCTGTGTTACTTTTGTGCTAGGTGGTATACCCTATAACTCTGAAAAATTTCATGGGCTATATGGAAACTGCCATTAACTCAGCAGTGAAGCCCCCAACCCAAGTGTGCTGCAAGGGTCGGAGTCTCTGAATCTACTACGCCACACGACCATCACCAGCGTACAATAATAATCTACCCGTATCAGAAAATACGGTTTTAGGCTAAGAGTTGCTTGAACTCGCGCCTTCTTCGTGTAACCACCTAACCCTCTTTAAGCCACTTTTTAAAACTCTATCAAAACATACAGTCTCCGAAAACATACTCTGAAAACATACTCTGTTATGGCATAAATACATATGGTATCATCATACCATTGACTTGCAAGTCACATCTCTGAGCCATTCTTAGTCTATCATAAATCTCTATTTTCAAGATACAAGTTTTAGGACCACCATTTTTTCAATAATTCAATTCAAAGAAACTCTTTATCAAACCTCATGTAAACACATGCAAGGAACTCATCTTTGTCAGGCATTTCAATAGTACAAGGTAATCATGTCAAAGTTCTCAATTCACATGCAATTCTTTCTCTTAAACACGAGAACACATTTATATCAAGAAACACCCTCTCAATAATTTCAAATCATGCTCAAGTGCTATAATATTGCGAAAATATCTTTCAAATCACAAAATCATAATCTTTAATTCAATACACGAGAGGGAGTTCATAATCTATGCTCTCAACGATCTTAAATCTCAAATTTCATACATATACGTATACATGTAAATCAATTTAGGGGATAGTACCACAAGGTCAAAACAATAGTAACACTAAAACATTCGAAGTAGGTAATTTAGAACACCGATTCCAAAACCCCTTTGAAATTCATACATAAAAATCTAAAAATCATGCTCTAATGATTTTAAGCCCATGTAGTTTTGTTAGGATAAACCCCCCGTACCTCTATCTAGAAATTTAAAGGATGCTTCTTGATTTCCCACGACTTGGGGATTCCAAAGGTTCAATTTGTTTTGGAAACCCACGGTTGAATCTTGATTTATTTGGATTATCAATATGGAACCCTAGAGAGTGTTCTTGAATATTTTTGGTGAATGTATAAGTAATATGCTCAATTGGGGTTGAAATATCGTGTTTGGACATATAAGGTTGTGGAAAAAATACCCAATATACCCTTAATAAGACCGGTATAAAAATATAACTGGGAGCCCGATTTCATGGGCCACTGCGATGCACCACTATTGCGGTGGCTCATGGAAATTGATGAATGGGAATTTGGGATCCGCCGCGATACGCCACTTTCGTGAGGTCCCATTGGAATTTGAAAATTGCTAATTAAACTCTCTCCACGATGCGCTAAACACCAGAATGACGATGTATCATGATTAGTACATAAAATAACCATAACTTTTTCACCGAGTGTCCGTTTTGGAAGAATCTTATATCGGCAGAAAGTTTATTCAGTCATCTACAGAATGAAAATTTAAAATCTAATAGATTCCACTGGAAAAAAAGTATAAATCATTATAGAAGACAAGGCTTGATATTTTAGGGACAAAATTTACCTAAGAAAAACTTTGGGGCGTTACACTCAACCTATCCTGAATCACCCTGACCCTATTCGATGACTCTTAAAGGAAGTTAGTACCACAAGGTCTAATCTCAGAGGTCTCAAACAAACCAATTGGAGAATGACATTGCCCACCATAAAATCCTCAAAAGGCTCCATCTCAATGCTGAAATGATAGATATTATTGTATGCAAATTCTGCCAAAGCTAAATGCTGCTCCCATTGACTTTCAAAATAAATAACACAACCTTGAAGCATATACTCAAGAATCTAAATAGTCCACTCTAATTGCCTATTTTTTTGAGGATGGAATATTCTACTAAGATTAACCTAAGTACCCAAATCCTCCTAAAAAGTACTCCAAAAGCTAGAACTAAATAGTAAACCCTAGTCTAAAATGATAGCTATAGGCATACCATGTAAAAAACTATCTCATGAACATAGATATGGGCTAACCTCTCGGTGTTGATGGATATCTAAATAGGAATGAAATGTGCCGATTTGGTCAATCAATCCATAATAACCCGACTACCATTAGAACTATGTGAGGCACAAGGCAACCCACTAACAAAGGTTACGGTAATCCACTTCCAATTTTACTTGAAAATGGGCAACCTCTGAATCATTCCACCAGCTCTCTGATGCTCAACTTTATTCTTTAACAACATAAGAAATGAGCTCCATAGTCCACCACATCACTCTTCATACCACTCCACCCATAATGTTGCCTTAAGTTTCTATACATCTTAGATATATATAGGTTAATTAAATATCTAGAGTCATGAGCCTTACATAAAATTGGCTAAATTAAATCATCAACCATCAAAACACAAATATGGCTATCAAATCTCAAAACACCCTTAAATTCTACGATACCCCTCTTGGACTAACCACTCAACACCTGATCACGGATGATGTAAGTCTCATATTCTGAAACTTATGACTCTAAATCTTACTAGATAGCAAAGATCTTATCTCAACACTAGAAAGAATCCTCTTAGGGTCTGAAATATCAAGTCATGCCATAAATTTTGCTAAGGACTAGACATCCCATGCCAATTCCCTTTGAGGAATTAAGATAGAAGCCAAACTACTCATACTCATCATCTTCTGGCTCAAGGTGTATTCTACTATATTTGCCTTGCTCAAATGATACAAAATAGAGATGTCATAATCCTTAAGAAACTCCATCTATCTATGCTACCTAGAATTAAGCTCTCCTAGGTCATAAGATACTGAAGACTACGATGATCTATGAAGATCTCACAATGCACACAATAAAGATAACAATTCAAATCTTAAGCATGAAAACTACCACTGCCAACTCCAAATTATAAGAGGGGTAGTCTCACTTGTGCACCTTTAGCCGCCTCAATGTATAAGAAATAAATCAATTTTATTGCATCCACATACAACCTAAACCAACTCATGAAGCATTACAATATATGATAAATCCCTCACCCTCAAAAGGAGGAGACAATATTAGAGCTAAAGTAAGAAATCTTTTCAGCTTCCTAAAGCTTGAATCACACTCCTCAAACCATAAAAAAATAACCTCTTCTAAGTTAATCTAGTCATCGACACTACAATAGTAGAAAAACTCTCAATGAACCATCTACAATATCTGGCCGAACGAATAAAGCTATGAACCTCAGATAGAGATATACCCAATCATGAATAGCCTCAATCTTAGCTGGATCCATCCTATTCCTATCCTAGATACCACATGTCCTAGGAATGTCACGAATTCAAGCCAAAACTCAAAATTAGAGAATTTGGCAAATGTCATACGATCCTTAAAGTTCAAAGCACAGTTCTCAAATATTACACATGTTTCTCTCTACTCCTTGAATACATAAGCATGTCATTAATGAACATAATGATAAAAGAATCCAAATAAGTCCTAAACGTGCAGTTCATCAAATTTATAAATGAGGTTGGGCATTTGTAAACCCAAAAGACATCACTAGGAATTCATAATGACTATACCAAGTCCTTAAGGCTATCTTTGGGATATCCTCAGCCCGAATCCTCAACTGATGGTAACCAATCCTGAAGTTAATCCTAGAAAACACCACTACACCCTGAAGCTAGTCAAACAAATCACCAATATGAGACATAGGATATTGGTTCTTCACTGTCGGCTTATTAAGCTACCTATAATAAATACACACATGCATGGAACTATCCTTATTTTTTCAAGAACAAAATATAAGTTCCCAAAGGAGACACCACTCTATCTAATAAAACCTTTACCAAAAAGATCCTAAAGATGAGAATTTAGCTTCTTAAGCTCGGTAGGATTTGTACTATAAGGTGCCATAGAAATAGGTTGGGTTTCTTGGGTCAAGATCAAAAACAAACTCAATATCATTGGCAGGATAAAGACCAGCTAGGTCCATAAGGAAAACATTAGAAAACTTATGAATAATAGGAACAGAGTCAAGCAATGGACTTTACACACTAACATCGTGAATATAAGTGAGATAAGACTTAACATCCATCAAAATCTTTCTTCTAGCCTAAAATAAGAAATAATCCCTATCGACTCGCAGCTAATATACCATTTCTACACAATAAGGTGTGTTTCATGTATGGCTAAGCTAGCATACTTGGCAAAATAATCTAAGACTGTATTATAGTGTGTTAACTAGTCTATGCCCAAAATCACATCAAAATCTACCATATCTAATACAATAAGATCATCCTGAGTATCAAAATCTCAAACAGTTGCAAACACTTGATCTATACACCTGATCCACTACTAAAGAATCACCCACAGTAATAGATACAAATAATGGCATAGATAATGAATCTCCAGATAACTCTAACTATGGGGCATAATAAGTAGACACATAAGAATAAGTGGATCCCTGATCAAATCCAACAAAACTCAGCTAATGGCATACTAAGATCATACTTGTAATAACAACATATAAAGACTCAGCCTCGGTCCTAGTGGTATAATATACAATTAACCATGCCCTCCACCTGGCTGAGCATTTAGTTGATCTCCTATTCTAATTTCTTTAGAACCTCCATGATCATACTAGGACTACTTCTATGATGATGTATACCACCTCTAGATGGGGTATGTGCCACCATAATTAGTGGAACACTCTAAGCTCGGGGAACTATCGCTCCACGATTGGGGTACTTTCTCAAGAAATGGCCAAAAGCTCCATAATAACATACCCCAGGATCTATAATGAAACCAAAAATTTTGGTTGACCTAAATTACAAAATAACTAGAATAACCATAAGACGAACACCTCAAAGGTTGACCACTACTCTTGCTAGGATAATCATTGTAATTAGAGTAATCTCTATTGGTAATCTAATATGGCCTAAATGGGCCTATTAGACTAACCTTGATGCTGATACAACTAACACAGAGTGTACCTACCCTAAGAACCACTTACTCTATACTATGAGACACGACGGCTCCCACTGAAACTACCCTGATATCACGACCTCTTATAGTTATCCCTTGGCCTCGTAATACATCTCCTCTATAACATGTGCATGATAAAAAAAACTATAGGAAATGACCTACCCACTATAACCAAAATCTATGTATACATGCAAAGAGAAAGTATCAATACCCTAACAAAGCAATAAACCCTCTCATAGTATCAATACCCTAACAAAGCAATAAACCCTCTCATACTCTGTAGTCAGAATACAAGTAGCTTACCCAGCCAACTCATAAAATCAAGTCTCATACTCTACAATAGTCATGTAGCCTTGCTCCAACCTCACGAATTGACCCCTTAAATGATCTCTAAGACTCTAAGACATATACTTTTCCAAAAAAACTTATGAAGAACTAAGTCCATATCAATGGGGGAGATCCAAGTGGTTTAGAATCAAGATGACCTCTCTACTAATTTTGAGCTTCCAAGTCCAACTAAAAGGTATTGTAATCCATATCATCAGTCTTAACTAGGCCTAAATTATGAAGCCTATCCTGACAAGCAATCAAGAACTTATAAGTATCCTCGCCTGGTGCACCAAAAATCTTAGGTAGAGCCAATCTTATGAATCTACCCAATATCTTATGATATTCAATAAACATAGTAAGAAAGTTAACTATTGACTGATCAACCACCGGTGTAGGAAGGACCTCAATTTTGAGAGTTGAAACTATAGGTTGTTCCCCTCTACCTTACTACCACTATGATCCACAAAGTGTGCATAATCTAGAACTTGCCCCATTAGTCTCTCAAGGCTAATCATTATTATGGTTGGTTGGTGGAATGATCTTAGGCCTTCTTAGTGAACATAGGAACCCACTTTAGCCTAAATAGCCTACCCGTGCATAGAATAGTAACCTTAGTCACCCATTTTGAGCCTTCAAGCCTTTCTTTATCAACCACATTAAAAGCCTTGAATAGTTTGAAGTTTACCCCCTTTTTTGAACCCTACCCTCCTTGAACATAGAAATGTAACTTGAGGACAAAAGTCTAAGTTAGGGGTGGTAAGTTTTAGAATAGGTGACCTTAGGCCATGGTAGTGTAAGTGGATGCCTAAAAGCTAAGCAAATAGAGTAAGTGAAAAGGGTTAAAAAGAGAGAAATCATAGAAAGAAGGAAAAGCATAGATTTCACAAAAGAAATAATTGAGAAGAAAATGCTTTCAAAGAGATAGGTAAATCAAGGTAAGTTAATGTAGGCATGTGTAAAGTAGGAAACAAATGAAGTGGGCTATGGTTCAAAGTTTGATTGAATAGTGTGATGTAGATATTCAAGGAGGGTGTAGTCACTTTATTCCTATTTTATATCATACTCTTTCCCTGAGCCAACATTACAAGCTTGAAAAAGTCCTTTGAGATCACCAATCAAGTGTATTCCTAGTAGTGGCAATGAAAAATAAGGGCAAGCATATGGTATGATACTTGTTCGCATTGAGAGATTTTTTATGAGAGTGAGTGTTTGCACCTAAATCCCTTGTTGAATGATAGAAAATTTGGTGTGTAGCATTTTTTTTTGTGAGGTGACATGTAGACTAATTGAGGCGAGTAAGATTATCATCTTCAGAAAATGAGAAAAAGAAGTGTAGTTGAATTAATATAGATGGAGAGTCACTTCTAAAGAGTTAGTAATTATTGCATTATTGTTCTTTAAAGTCTTTTGTGTCTTTGAGATTGTGATTCATATTAAGAGGAGTTGTGAGAATAGCTTTACCTGTACTTAAGAGCTACTTTTTGGTGTAAATAAAGTTCAAAGTCATTACGATCATTGGGTCATATAAATAGCTTAAAATTTACATAGTCTCATTGAGTAAAAAGTAGTGTTGCTTTAGGACAAGCAAAGGTTTGAGTTGGGGGTGTTGATGAGTGGTAATTTTACCACTCATATACATCCAAATTTGTGCACACTACTACGATTAAATGGTGTAAATGAGGAAAATTTTTCATTTGAACACACAAATTCCCTAGATTGAAGGCTTCACAGGTAAATAGAATAAAATAAGTGAAGTGATCTAAAAAGGGAACAAAAAGGGCAAAGGAGTTCAAAAGATGGAAAATCAGGAGTTTGGATCGACCTTAGTTACTACAATTGCGGTCTGAGGGCTGCAATCGCAGCCAGTCAAGACTAGGTAAAAGTATGGCAATCGTGATAGGTTTAATGTGATCATGATATCCGCAATCACAATCATGCACCGACGATCGCAATGGGGTAGAAAATAGCTAGGGGCAGGTTCGTAATTTTCCATAGCTAGTTCCAATCCTAAAAAGGGAAAAACCCTTTCATTTAGACATATTTTACAAGTAGAATGTAATTTTTGGCATTGTAAAAAACATTACTAAAATGGGAAAGATTATTGTAGTTAATTTTCAAAGGAGTTTAGTGGAAATTAAAGTTGAATTTGAAGAACACCCTTGCTTACATCTTCAATGGAAACTTTGAATTTGAATTTAGGTATATCTCTTTCCTCAAACTTCATGAGTAGCTAAACATTTATCTTGGGGTTATGTTGGAATAGGGTGCAACTATGTGTGGGTATTGATGGTTAGTGTAGATTCTTGGTTAATGATGTTGGGTCTCACTAATGCTTGATTGTCAAATCTAAATTTATGGGTGAAAGCCCTAAATTCTCAAAATCCAATATCATCCTTGAAAGGGGGATGTGGGTATTCATTTAGATTTTATATCATCTTTGAAAGAGTGATATGGGTGACTAGTATTTGTGAAAAATAATTAGATGTTAGCTTATTTCTTTACATTGTCTTAGAAATAAGGATGGATTGTGAATTTGCTATGTTTTGGACATATTCCTAGAAATAGGGATGCCCAATTGAGGTTGTAGGTTGATTTGTTTTTCCCACCCATGAGGTGTCCAAAAGGATCCATAGGTGATATTTTGGTTTTTGGATGAACAACTAATTTTAAAACCCTTAACCTAGCCACCTACACGATCATTAGCTAGAGTTTGCATTTGATTCTCATGAATGCATGCACTATTTTCCCCTAGGAATACCTAATCCCAAGATTATTCTCCTATTGGAATCTTACCTACGATTATTACTCTAAATTGTAGCTTAAGTAGTTTTTGTTCAAAAACCTTCCAAACCATACCCCCAAATTTTAATTTATGTCTTACTTTATGTTTACACTACGGGTAAATACCTAGTATCCTTAAACAATACATAGGAATCGAATTCTAGTTACACTCTTTATGAATTCGACCCCAACTCAAGTTGGGTTATTATATTGGACAACGATACTCCTACACCAAAATAATGGTATAGGTGAGCATGATCATCTAACGGTAGCATGAGTCTTAGCCATCTACAAAGAGTGAAACCAAAGGAATCCTTTAGAAACCAACTATGACTCTTATCACATAATAAGTTAAAGAAGTGAAGATGTCTTAAGAATGTCCTATAGCCTCTCGAAGATAATAAATGGATGTCATCACTCTGATCCAAAGGACTCTACAAGGCACTTGCACTTATACCAATAATACTACTGAACCTACGCTCTGATACTAATTTATCATGACATGATTAACGTGTCATGATGGAACATACTTTACTTTACACCAGTAGGGAGATATAAGAAATGAGTAAATTTGGTGGGAAAGTGGCCTAAAAGCTGGAAATCAACAATTAAAGACTTAAAACAACAATAAGACAGTAATGATAGTATAAAAAATAGATAAAAAGTCAAAAATCATCTCACAACCAAGTAGTGTCGGTATAAAGCTCCAACAAAAGTAACATAAGTACTGAAATAGTCAAATACAATCTGTCTCGGATAAAGAAACACTAAACATAGTTAATAGAAGGAAAAGGGGGCAACTCTGACTATAAGAGCTCACCCTATCTCCGAAATTGACTCATCTCGGTTGTTATGTTAGCGACGGCTACTACTACTCAAATTTGCACTAAAAAGGTATAGAAGTGTAGTATGAGTACCAAAACCATGGGTACTCAGTAGGTACTTTGAATGACTGAGCTACATCATGATATAAATACAATAGCGATGCGGGATAAATAAGCAATGTCAAGGTAAAAAAGGAAAACTTGTAAATAAGATCCAAAACTATAAATAAAAAATCAAAACATGTATAATATTAAAGAAACCATAATTAATACTTCAAAACTGGGCCCCATAAGCCAGTCACTACTGAAAAATAATAACCGAATAGGGCCCTCCATAATTTCGGAGGGTGTAATCCAGGAAAAGTAACCAACCAAAGATCCATAAATTTATATAATATCAAGCTAAAACCATGAATCCATCCATACTGTATTATATCATAATTTAACTCTCAATGTCGGTATTAAATCAAAACTTAATAGCATCATTATCAGCTTATGTTATTGTCCTTCAACTTGTCATTTTCATGGAATGTACCTGCTACATTTGTATTTTCATATTTTACTATTTTATTTGTGATTTTACATGTCAATATATTTCGCGTATATACTGTCTTGATGGTGCATCATTTTATGATGCAGGTTTTGAGATGTAGGTTTATGATTCTGTGCAGTACTAGGTCCATTCATATCAATTATTGGTGAGTCCTCCATCTCTCCGGAAGGTAGTAATTATCAACATTTGTCGGAATTGAACCAAAAATCATTTTATCTATATCATCATCAATTGCCAAACTTGAACAAAAACTGAATATCAATAAACCACCAGTGTTTGTCTGGAATTAGCACCAACTCCCAAGTACCAAATTGGCATCATCATTAAGTATTTAATCTTCTAAATATCCCAAAATAAGTATTTTAAAAGGTAAAACATGTGTATAGAAGTCAACAAAAGCTAGCACAAATCTTAACCTAAGGTGGCCAAAGGGGCCTTCTTCTATCACTAGAATCCATTCTAAGGCAAGTCATACCCCAGACTAGAAAAGGTATCTAAATTTACTTCAAGACAATATAAAAGACATTAGCCCTAAGATAGAAATTCTACCAAAATCTTGGACAATAAGTCAATTACGCCTAAATACGATTCCTTAATAGGCTAAACAGTCTAAATAATACTACTTATATAAATCATGCCTCCAATAACTAAATCATTTCCCATATCTAGCATAATATCATAATTATACTACAAATTAGCTTAATATATGAAAAAAGAGAAACGTAGCCTACCTGGATGCTGAGGAAAAGCTCAAAGAATTAGCTAAACCGGTGATTTCCCCTTCCGAGAAACTTTGCAAGATGCCATATTATCAAAATCAAAATTAACTCATCAAATTGAGAAAAATGATACCCATCTTGTGCGATTGTGCTTGAGATCCAGAATTAGGTAAAAATACCATGTAGGGTCCGCTTGTAAACTCACACTATTGAAACGTACAATACATCCCTCTATGCTCAAGGAATATTTACCCTCAAGAATGGGTTAATTCCTAGATCTAATGGTGCTACAATCAACCTACCAATATTTTAGGGATTTTGGACAAATTATGAGAATTTAATCCATGAAATTGATGGAAACTTACCAAGAATTTGGAGAAAAATTGCTATTCGATCTTAAAAACACTCCAAAATCACCCACAAATAGTTCTCCCAAAATTTTACTCTATTTAGGGTTCTACACTCTTTAAAATGGTTAGAAAATAGGATAAATAGGGCTAAGTGGGAAATTTATAGTGTACCCAGGTGTACAGGTGATGCTTATACAGACACTGGGCCGCTTAAGAACTAGTCTCTTAAGCGGTTGAGAGCTGCTTTAGCGACACTCACCTAATCTACACATTGTCGCTTAATAAAATTTGGTCGCTTAGGAACTAAAGGGATAGCTTAGATGCTATCTACTGTGCAATGCCAGGTCGCTTAAGAGACTAGATAGTTGCTTAAGCAACCATCACTTAAGCTACTTAATGGATGATTAAGCGATGCACTAGCACTAGCTGAAACTTAGAAATTTCCAAGTTTTAACTGACCCCTTGAGATTCATCTAGAATTCTATATATGCAAATAAACTATGCTATCCTATTGAATCTAACTTTTGAAAATTAATGGAACTGTCAAAATTTCTATGCTTTGATGAAAAGTGGGTCCACACTCATATGCCATTTTTCTTAACTACTGGCAAATAGCCTGAAATGAGTCTGAAAGCCTCAAGACCCGAACCAAGGGTCCAACTAGAGTAAAAATAACATTCTGAAGCTGTTGAAATTATTAGAATTAGAATGGGAGGTTCTTTGACTAATGTTTTTTCCTGATAGACAATTTTAACCAACTAATATTTCAAAATAAAAAATTAGCTCTAAAAACCAAACAAACTGGCTGATAACTGAACTCTCAGTTCCACCATCATAAATGACATAGGGAAGCAATAGGAAAGCTTTAAAAGACAAAAATGATTTGAAATACAAAAAATAACCTATAGGGTCATCACATTAGCTAACTATTTTGCCTCCTTTTCCAAATCAAAATCATCTTTCTAGGCATTTTAACTTGGGAACAAACTGTGTTTAATTTTTCTACCCTCGCTACTACAAACTATTTTATGAATAAGTTAAAATTTGTCATCAAATATGCTACCACTTTAGCGACTTCCTCATCTATTGTTCATTTTTTGGTGGATGCTCATGTCATATAAGTTCCTATAGGAACGTCAGAATCTCATGTGTGCCATTGTCTGTTAGTCTTTATGATCCTAGAAAGTATTTTTGAAGTCTGCTCCTAAGTTAGAATCATAATCTACCTGCTATTATAGCCTTGTTGTTAGCATTCAAAGCTCTATAGAAGATTTCAAGCAAACTACGATTCGATATTTTATGATTTGGGAATTAATGTAGATTTTTCTGAAAATTCAATTATGTCTCAATACAATGCCTCTGAATGAAGTTGCTTGAAGTATAGAACTTTTAACTACAATATCTTTGAAGGTGAAATAAATCTCTCTAAGAATCGAGTCTTTAAATCTTCCCAAGTATTTATTGATCCTCTTTGCAACTCTGTCAACCATAGACTAGCTTTATCAGACAGGTAAAGGAAAAATAATTACTGTCTAATAAAATCTTAGATCACACCAGGTAACTCGTAGGATTACACATCCCAATGAATTTTATTAGATGCAAGTTTTCATCAGTAGTAAGTTGTCTGAATAATATGTTCAAGATCAAAAATTATATTAAAACACTAGTGATGTCTAACTTAGCTCTCGATAGTAATGGGGGTAGAACTAGACCATCTATTTCACCTGCATCATCAAAATCCGTGTCATCATCTACATCTTCAAACTAGGGAACATAATGATGAGGATACTCATGGCCCTAATTCCTTCTTGTGTTGTTTGTTCCTCAACAATAACTAGAAAAGATGTTTCTTCTTATTTTACCTATGCATTAATTATTGCCTGATTGAAAGCTTCTTGTCTTTGTTGTTCTTCACCAAGAATATGAGAAGTACTTTAGTAGACCGTCTCATGAAATCCAAGATTGATTACTCCTTCATTTTCTTCATCATTAACCATTTTTCTCTAATTTATTAGAGTCCTCTCAAGTTCAAAATCAAGTAGAATTAAGGGATTGCCTTGAATCTTAGTGTTGGGCACGCATCGGTGTGCACCATAAAAATAATAGAAAAAGTAAAATTAGGAAAAAAAGACTAAAAATTACACAAATACAATCAGTCTTCATGACAAAGAAAATTGAATCTTGAATTCGTAAAAGGAAATTAATAAATATGGAGAAGAAAAGAGTAAACTAATTTTCTTCAACCTTCACGATGACTCCTCTCTCTCCTTAGATAAAAAATCTTTTTCTCTCTCAAAAGTTGTGCAAAAACTATTTTTATGAAATATTTATAGGTGTGAGAAAAAAATCATAAATAAAATAACCGATTCCAAAATGAACTAAGAAATCAAAATCCAGTTCGTTTGGGACTACACAACATCATACAGTGGCAGTCTTTCAATTCTTTTGTGCTGCCAGGTACGTCACCTTCAATAATTTTGTTTCAATTAAATTCAATTTCTATAGAAATAATATTATTATATTCAATTCAATCCATTAGCTACCTACTTGATTTTCTTATATAACTTTACAATTTTAATTTTATTTTTGCTTTAAATTTCTTCATCTTCGCACCAATTTATTACAATAAATAAAAATATAATACTAAGCATAATTCATAAAATCAATGCTCAAAAAGGACTAATAAAAAATATGAAATAAGAGGCAAATAATGACTATATATCTATATAATTTTGGCCTCGCATCAACATCCTACACTTAGACTTTTGCTTGTCCTCGATCAACCATTAAAGTTTATCTCAATTAATCAAATCTAGAAATGCCACTAGTTTGATTGATACGAAAAATTAAATCATATAGCAATTCACAATATCAAGTACACTTACCGATCATTATGCAAGAAATACAGATAAAGAACACCTCTAACCTCTTACCTTAAAGATAAACTCTAACTCATAAAATTTAAATTTGCTCACAAAAAGAAAGTCTACTCACTCAAATCAAAGATTAAATATAAATTAATGACTTAACATCAAAGAGCAGCTCTCACAATCAAGAAGAATTAATATGTATGCACAAATAACCATAGGCTTGTCCATTATTTACATCTCCTCTAATCAAGTATGATTGAACATAATCAAATGGGACTTTAATGGGTTGTAATGTTGGTAGTTGAAAAATAATATAATAGTGACTTACTATTTCTTAAAATTGTTGCACATTTTAGACATCATCATCAATTATTTTCATTACTTTATATTTTTTCATCTCTCTTTTCAATTATGTTCATTAGCATTCTCATCATATCAAGAATGCTTCAATCATTTATTGTCACATATTTTTCTAAAGTAATTTTTTCTTTTTTCATATCACATTATTTCAGAGAGGGCATTTTCATCACTTTAAAGCTATCATTGGTCAACTTTTACACTCAATCATTCCTTCTTTTTCAAATTTATCAATTTCAGCACAGTTTGTGCTTCAGGAAGCATGGTCCAAAAATTAAGGATTCAAAAATAGGGATCAAGGTAAAAATATGGCTACAAGAAAAAAGCTAAAAGCTCAAAGAGGTTGACTAGTGATATAATATCTAAAAGGCTAAAATTTTACAAGACATATTAAGGAAAATCTATTATCATCTTTTTAAATAAGAAATATCTTTTATTTTGCTCCGATAATATGCAGGACAAGTTCTAAACTACGATTCAAAACATGAAATATATGCAAATAAAATCCTTACCACACTTGGCACAAGAATCAATCAAGATGGATCAATTCCACTTCTAAGACAGACGGGGTCATAGAAAACTATAAAACAAAAATAAGCTATATACAGAGTCACAATTATGAGCCTAGGTGTAAAAAGCTTATTATTTTATTTTATATTCAAGCATTCACAAAAAAGTACTACTCAAGATTAGGCATAAATTGCTAGTAACCCAGAAAATTTGATCTACGATTAAAGCCTTGCTTCAAGTACATGTAGAACAAAAAATAATATTTTGATAGTATGAAAAGTGATTTAGATGAGTATTAAGACAACAAGTAACTCATAGCTACCCCTTGATTTTATTCTTCAGTTCATTTTTGAGGGGGGCCTTTGAACTGAGTAATTTTTTGGGGAGTAAATTTTAGTCTTTTGTATGAGTATTTTTCATATTTTCTAAATTTTATTTCTAGGAGAGAAAATAAAATATTTTTATGAATTTTTTGGTAATTTTTTTATCCGTGTTTCACTTTTTATATTTAAAAATACCTAAAAATTACTTGTCTCTTTTGTTCCGGCTAAAGCAAGTTCCTCTTATACCATTCTTTCTAGACATATTATTTCTTGTGGGATCAATTCTAACTCTAAGTTTGGTAAATATATTGCTAACGAATACACACACTTATTTTTAGGGTATATTTTAGTGCTATCAACCTATGGTTGTTCAATTAGGTTATTATTTATTAAGATAATATGGTTGTATTACTGTTTAACTATTATTAGATAGTTTGTGGTAGGATAGTTATGGATTCGTACTTGAGGCTATAGGTACACTTTTTAGCTGCTTTCCCTTTTGATATTATGATCCTTATTATTTGAATATCTTGCAATTGTCCATATTTTGGACTAGACATTCTGATTGTGCTAAATCTAGCACCCTTCTTATTTATGAACCTCGAGATTCTTAGGATGTTAGGTTAGTTACATTATTATTGAACCTTCGTGTTTATTTACCTACGTATTATTGTTGTATATACCTTTCTTATTTATATACTCTTATCATATATCACTTTTGCTTTATTACTAATGTTGTATATGACCTTCATCCCTAACTATTTATATTGTATAGTACTTTCATCCCTAGTTACTCACAAAATATGGTGATTTATCTCTACTTCTTCTTTATCCTTATTATATTTTATTTCTTAGTTAGTTGTTTGAAATGTACATTATTTCCTTACGTGTTTTTTATACTTGTATTATTTTTAAAGCTCAGACAGCTGGTGCCTATTAAGTACCTCATATTTCGTACTCATACTACACTTCTGCACCCTGCAGTTCATAGTATAAGTTCTCACCGCTGACATGTGCATGATGTGGAGATGTCATTATTTAGAGTTGTTTCCTTCTCCCTCTCTCTTTTGCTTGAATATATATATATACATATATATATATATATATATACCTTGAAACTAATTGACATGACCCGAATCGGGGCCTACCACATGTCCAATTGGGATCGAAGACCACCCCTAATACCCAACCATAACTGCCCTACAGCCAATTTCGAATAAATTCTGAACATATAATAAGATAGAACAATAAATACTTAAAGACAATAAAAAAAATCTATAACCATAACCAACCAACAATCCAACCAAATATTCAATCAGTGTCAGCCCCAATACCAATACCAATGCCAAGGCTAACACCAATACCGACACTGCCCATACTCATAGCAGTCACACAAAATCTCTAACCGACTATAAAGAATATACGATCGGGATATACCCCCGACCAAAGCCAAAAGCAAAGTCCAAGAAATAAATAAAAGTATGAAAAGATATCCATATCATAAAATGGAGTCTTTTGAAGTATGGAAGCTCACCACTTCAGTTTTCCACAAATGTTGTCCCTAAATCGAATCATTGAAAGGATGAATCATATGGTTGGTTCCTACATATTGTGGGGATACAAGGCCTGAAGACGTTTTAGCGGATGAATGCTAGCATGTACTAAAGTATAAGGATAAAATAATGCCATTATTAAAAAACAAAGTAAATAAAGAAGTGAAATCACATTCATATATGTATATATATATATATTCTATGCCAGTAAAGGGAGCCAGGTTTAGCATGCATTTAAAATCTTAATCTGGCTGGTATAGCTCGACCGTCCTAAAACCACCCATAGGCTAAATGGGTTCGGTGTTACCCCCTGAATGGGCCCTAGTACGTGTAGCCACATGAACTGGAGGTATCATAGGGACCAGGAATTTTCGTGTACCCTTCGCCCTCTATGATACATATATTAAAGTATAACTTAGGGGATTCCTATGTACCCCACAAGTATATGTCACCATGACCAACCTTCATATCGGTGAACATGAGTTTCCAGTATCTATCCATTGGACTCACACCTTCATGATTAACTATCACAACCCGTTATTATTTTCTAAGTAAAACCTTTAGCACATAACCAAATCACCAATTTTAGAAGCTAACTGCCAAGGCATTATGATGTGGCATCATCATACCAAAAATAGTTTGCAAGCAATGTTATTAGCTAACACTTAGGGGATTTTCATATACCCCATAAACTTCATTATAAAAATCACTTAGGGGATTCTTGTTTACCCCAAAAGGTTTTCAAAACCAAATCCATGGCCACCAAGGACTTTTCAAACTGTTTAAAATCAATCAAACCAATTTAAGTTCCATTACCATATTATATAATGCAAAGATTTCAATAAAAGTCAAATACTTGACAAAACAATTCTCATAGGCATTTTAACAAATATGTTGAGGGCATATGATTTTCAAAACCAATAACCAATTAGCTATTCCCATGCAACCATATATTCAAACCAATATTATAACATGAAAACCTTAAGAAAAATATGGGAAAACATTATCCAACCAAGAACAACAAAAATCCCCAATATATATTTCAAAACCCAAAACTATATCACAATCATGCCATGAAAACCACTAAGTAAAACATGCATTTATTTTTAACTAAAAATGAGGGAGGAGTAATATTCCTTAGATACCAAAGAAGATGGATAAATTTACTTTTGAAAGCCCCTAATTGAATCACCTTGAGGAAACCCAAGCCCTTTCTTGAACCAAAAGCTTGAGAGAGATTTGAGAGTGTTTAGAGTGTATTTGATTGAGAATAATAGGGTAAATAATGTCCCAAAATTATTTTAAGTCGTGGGGTCAAAATAAGTTGAGAGGAAAAATGTCCACAATATCCCCAACTTAAACTGTAAAAAGTACCGCAAGAGGGTTTGGTTTGGACCCCTCAGTCGTACCCACATCATATGAGTGGTACCTTTCACTTATATATTGATCTTAAGGTTGGACGTCCACACATTGTCCATCATACAACTGTTTTTCCCTCACTCGTACTCATACCATATGACTAGTACCCCTTCAAGTCGTACGCTAAGCAGAAATACCTAAGCTAGACACTGGACAACATATGGTTTCACTAAACCACTTATACCCTGAACATATGACTTATCACCATAAAATTTTAACCATAATAGAAACTTGACCACCAAATACTGGAAATCTTACGAGATAGATCACATGACCGGTACTTTCACTATACGACTCATATAGTGAGACGTTAAACTCAGAAAATTTCTAAGGACCAAATCTCAGAGTGTTTCACTAATGTAGTGTATAATTGATTAAAATGGTTATGGGCAGTTTTGAAAACCTTGTGGGATACATAGGAATCCCCCTAGTAAAGTTATAATGAAAACCTTATGGGGTACACGAAAATCCCCCAAGGGATATGAAAATACCTTAAGTGTTGGCTTAATGACATTGCATACAAGCTATAGTAGGTATGAAAATTCCACATTATAATGCCTTAATAATTGACCCCTGGAATTGGTGGTTTAGTTATGCGCTTAAGGTTTTAATTGGGCAATAATAGGGGTTGTATATATATATGTTTGTATGTATATTATGCTTATCTTGTACTCTTGTTATATTAGTGGCTCTTGTATTGATTGACACTAGGTCTTGAAAAATATTTTTATTCTTATATTTCTCTTTTTGTCTTTTATTTAGTTTTGATTATCTTCTCTCTTATTAGTTCTTTATTCACAGTTTTAGGCTATGAGTCGGCTTATCTACTGGTGGGTTATGGTAGGTGACATCATGAGATAATAAATCAAGTCGTAACAAAATTTAGAGAGAAGAAAAGATTTATTTCATATCGAATATGTGGCTAGGGGCAACGATTACTTATATTTCTTCTATATTTTGGCGTCAAGAAGCTGGCTCATCAATCATCCTCTGTTGTCTTCTTCAAAGTGGTGCTCCAATGGCGTTTCAATTTCCTAATCAAGCATATTTCATTTGTAGTTAAGAGTGTTCTAGTGTTTTCAAGTATTTTCTTTTTTGGGTATTTTATATTTGGGCTATTGGACTTTGGGTTTTAGTTTGGTTTGCTGGGCACTTTTGGGCCCGATGGATTTCTGTAAGTATTGTTTTTCTAACTTATGGTGACTTTGTCACCACTTTTAGTTAAAAAAATTATTTTATTTTTAAGAAAATAGAGAATAAAATATTTATTGTTAAGTATATTTTAATAAAAATAGTGATACTTATTGTAGTGATAAAAGTGATTTTAGTAAGTAATTTCCCAAACCTGGATGGTCCTTCATGGAAATTAGTCAAAAAGGAAAAGTATCTCTTGTTATGAATTTGTATATAATAATTAAAGAGAAACAAGATAAAGATGATGTGATGTCTGTTTATCCTTTTTCTATTCATTCTTTTAATTAATCAATTTATTCACCAATTAAAAAATTATTATATTTATTATAATAATTATATCTAATGAGTTTCAAGAAACCTCAACCTATTAACATTGTCGACATAAATTGCATGTCTCCTCAACTTTCATTTACTTAATTTATATAATTAATTAGTCATCCTATAAATAACAATCACCTATGAAATTTTTGAATGCTCATATTCATTTTGTACTTCTACCATTTACTTTTTTCTTTTTATAATATAATTGTGATGATTATTAAAGTAGTAGTACCTTTTGATGATAAGATATATATTTTCGCCTGTTTGTTATCAGGATGGGTAGATCGTTGACATGAGGAGAAAAATTATGGTATAATCTTTATATTGATTTAATTCTAGAATAGTTGAAGTTTACTTATTGGTGTTATTTGTGTTTACTGAAAAATTATTTCTATTCTCATTTCTCTTTGGTTGTGATGCGTCAATAAAGTTCAGGTTTATGTAAAATTTCCCGATTACAATAAGAAAAAGTTGATAAAAAATTTAAATAGTAAAAATATTAGAAATAGTCGTGAAAGTTAATTACAAAGATTACTTTTTAAAATTTTAGTGATGCCTAAGAAGATATATTATAAAGTTTACCAACAAACAAATATTGTATATATATTGCCTCTGAAGAAGTCAAGTCATTTATATATCCTAAAAAATACTACTTACAAGTTATAACATTATAGCCAATAACACTAATTATTATTATTGTGTTAAATTATTTTATAAATAATAATTACCTACTAAATTGTTGAATATTCATTTTCATTTTTTGCTTCTTCTTTATTTACTTTTTTTTCTTAGTATTTATTGTCATTTTTTCATTTCATTTTAAGGTTTTAGAATTTTAAATCATTTAAGTTTTATTAATATTATTTATAAAAAATATTGAATTTGATAGAGAAGATAAATAAGACTACATTATATATTTTAATTATATAAAATGTGAATAAACTTGGCACTCGAGCGCTTTATAAATCATAAATGTCTTGTTTTCATTTCTATGCAGCAAAGTCAAAAATTAATTTGTCCTTTTTTTTTGTTTTATGTTATTTCTCTTTTATTAGTTTAGTTTATATTAAAAATTATAAGAACTTCTATAAAATACTTTAAACATCTTGCTCATGGTTCTTCTCCCCTCCCCTATAATAATGAATTTTTATTAATGTACGTTAATGTGTCAAAGGTAGGAGAAAAAAGAGTTTTATTTTTATTGTTCAGAAAGATTAAAATTTCACATTAATAAAGTTACACATTTATGTAAACAATGCATTTCATTTGTATTATTTTGTTTACTAGTAAATTTGATCGCGCTCCACGCGACGAAAAATTTCATTACATTTACGAACTACTATGTTTTATTATATCCAAAAATAAAAAATATTTTAAAATATTTATTTGATCTTTAAATTCAAATAGATTAGATTTTTAAAATTTAATTTATTTTAATTTTAATACTCTGTTTTATCCCTCTAACCTTTCATCACTTAATTAGTTGTTACGAATCCACGGAGATTACAATATTTACAACATAAGTATAAACATTAAATTTATGGGCTAAAGAAAGCACATCATAATTTTTTATTATTATTATTTTGTTGTATAAAGATATATCACTTATCTCAACTTTTTAGCTAAAAGAAATAGCTTCTACCATGAAAATGTTATCTTCTAAATTAAAGTAAGGCAATATTAATGGTCAAAATATTTTGTTGATGTTGAAATACAAAGAAATAGATGTAGAAAAGTAAGAAAAATTGAGTTGCTAATATTATAAAATATATTTAACTAATATTAAAGTACTGATACTTTTGAACCGATACTTTTTCTTGTTCAAATTAATAGACATAAAAAAATAAATGAAAATATATCAATCATACCTGATAAAGATTGGATAAGTTCTTAACTTCATCTCTTTCAATCTTTCCATTGATGATGTTATCCATATTGCAAAATGTGAGAAAATAAATAATCTAAAAATCAACATATAAGAAAATCTAAATCAATCAGAAACAACGAATTGTTGTAACGGTATCATGCATGCTTCTCATGCATAAAATTAATAAACAAATTAAAGTAAGCATATGTAGAATTAGATAAAAACACAACCCAGTGTACCTTAGAATAAGTTATGAGACATAAAAAAAATCTTCACCATTATGTCCACATATTTAATGACAAGAAATTAATGAGAAATAAGTGTTAAGAAAGTGAAGAGATGATATGGAGTAGTTAATAACGTGGGCAGGGGAAAGGTGAAAGAACACATTCATATTATGATGTCTTTTGTAACTCATAGATATAATAATTCTAAGAAATATGATAGGTTTTTAATTAGTAAATAAATTGATTAATAAATAAAATTAAGGAAAAAAATTTAAAAACCCAGGAAAAAAATAAATAGGAATGGAGGTTATATAGAGGTCATGCATCACCCTCTCTCTATATATATATTGATTGGACTAGTCCACTTAGTAAATTTTTTGAAAAATAATTACTATTTTATGTACGTAAAAATGAAAAGAATCAAAACATATAATAAAATAAAAATAAAACCAACACAAAAAAATAGGTTGCATTACTATAAAGATTATAAAAGAAAATATTTATTTTAGTTAGTAAATTAATATATAATGTTGTGTTTTGAACTTTCTTGAGGAGAGTGAAAGGAGATGTTAATTGCTCATCACTTTTTTTTAATGACATTAATGATTGACAGTTATTTCTTCTTTAATTTAATGGGTAAGAGTTGTTAAAAATTTTATTTGAATAAAATAAATGAGGAAATAAGAGAAAAAAATGCAAAAATATGACAAAAAAATAAATGTTATTCCTAATCTATGAAGAGTACGGTACCACGAATAACTAATATATAGTAATATCTCTACTTTTAATATTCAATAGTGTATTTATACGTAATATTAAGTATTTTGTTATACTTTATATTGACATTTTAATATATTAAATGTTGATTACATATGTTTATTGTTGTGGAGTTATTTGAAGAAGAATATGAGATATGATATTTTTAAAAGGAAAATGAATAGTTAGGAAAGTAAGAAGAGAAAAGAAAAAAAGAAAAGAAATTAAAGATTAAAAGGAAATTAAAGAAAGGAAAAATAAAATAAGATAAAAAGTACACACTAGATTCATGAAATTAGACTTGAGTTAAATAATAAATAAATAGTTGAGTTCTAAAATTGGTTTAAAATATGCATTAAAATAAATCAAGTTTTATTAAACCTTTTCTACTTTCTTTGAAGAAAAATCAAGTTATTTTTCACTTACATTATATTATACAAAATTTACATATTTTAGAATATTAAAAATACTTAAGTGATGAAAATTTACAAAAAAAAATACACATACAAAATTAAAGATGAATAATATAATAGATTAAGATAAGATTTGAAAATTAAAAAAACTAAAGAAAATTCAACACTCGAAGTCTAATTAAGCGAATGAATTCGCTAGTTTGGTAATTAAAGTTGATATCATAAGGAGATATATGTAAGATAGTAATACTTGTCTAACGTACTAATTAATACCTAACATTCAGCGGTTTTATACACTATAAAAGAGATGTTCCACATTATTTTATGTATACTACAATCAGAAGAAGGAAATAACACACTCTTCCATATCTCTTATCTAATTTTCTTGCTTTACATTATTATATATATTGCTCACACTTTATATGATACGTTATCAACATAAACTAGTCATTCTTCGTCAGAAACTAGCGGTAGGTACTTTTGGTGCCAATGTAACTTCGTACTAATCTATCTTCACATATAATGGGGGTAAGAATATTATTTCCATATTGACCTAATGGTAATGAAAGGTTTTAATGATTATGAATTTATTCACACTGTAAATATATTTAAAAATATGATGCACAAAAACTTTTTGATGCAAAAAGAGGTTATATTATTGTCCATTTATCTTCTATATTAAGAAAATTGGCTTTTAAGTCAAACTCAGTTTATCTAATTGTTAAATTAAGTTATAATACGTTCAAGGAAATATTAATGATGGCTGATTATTGTGATCATTAAAGCTAAATATTTTGATTTATTTATTATTGATAAACTGCTTTACTGTTTGTAGAGTATCATTATTTATGTCACGATATAAAATCTTAAGTTCATAATGATATCTATCCTGATCCAACCTTGGCAGGTAAGACCAACACTAAAAGAAAATAATTATAGAAATAAGATAAATAATTAAATAAAATATGATACTTTAGGATAAAGTCAAGAAAATACAATAACAAGGATAGATATGTGGATACCACAACTCAAATTACCAATGATCTAGTGTCATGAGTAAGAGAAACTCTAAAACTATCATAACGCATGGGTATACAACTTTCTGTATATGAAATAAAGTAAAGACAACAAAAACATAGATGAAGCCGCGAACATGATTTGGATGGGGAGCTCACCATGACTCTGATAGATCCCAAGGCCGTACAAATCATGAATTGTAGATTGCACTTGAACTAGAATTTTCACAAAAAGGATATAGAAAAGTAGGAGTATGTATTGTCCACTTGTACTCAGTAGGCATCACAGTCCAATCATTCTAAGTAGACAACTAAATAAGTAAAAATAATACTACAAATGTGGTAACCATCCTGCATACAAAAAAGTCCTGTTAAATCATGTCACGTGCTCCTAACAATATAATGGTACAATCTCAATAACAATATAAGTATAACAGCATCATGTATAAATATATTCCAAGAAAATATCACCTCTAAATAAGAGATGCCATATATTGTAACATGATCATATGATATGAATATGGTGTTCGAATGCTTACTTTATATTCACTGCCCAAGCCTAAGATTCCAGGAGATGATCCATGGGGGTTTTGCATCCCATAATAATCACAATATAATTAATAAACCTTGCCAAAACTTTTCTTGGAAAAAGTATTATATAAAATGTTACATTTTCTTTATAAATAAATTCAAGTTCCATGAAAATGAGTGATGAATGGTGTACATGATCATAAAAAAATCAAGAACATACAACAATGAACTTAATCATGATATAAATGAACTCAAATCACCAAAATCTCAATAAATCATGAAACATGTCCCTCATGGCAACACAATAGTAAAGAATCATATAAGACACCAATAAAGTCAACACAATCCCCCACTCGAGCGTCACAATGATATAAGATATACAGTCAATATAAAGTCAAAAAAATTCCCAATTTAGGCCTCACAATAATAATAATAATCAACCACAAATAATATAAATAATGATATTACATCTACCTCCTAGCATACCTTATATGAAGAGTTATCTACTACGTTAATTCTATCCAAAAAAAAAATATCATCTTTGCTTATTCGACGACTACTTAATGGTGTAATTTCTATTTTATCCTCGTTGGGTCCAATATAAAAATAAAAGTCAACCAAAAAGTAGCATTAAAGTGACTTTACTAAGGGTATATTAGTAAACATAGCAAAGTCTTATCATATTTCATTAACTCCATGCTCGATCAAATTATGCCACATAAAATTGGGATGGAGAGTGTATTATGAGTTGGGAGAATAGTTGGCATGGTCCCTCAAAGAATTCGAGAATGATTTTAGTGATTGTAACGACCCGAAATCGCCTTCCGGCACGTCACACGGTGCTTGGGGCTACAAGTAGCCCTAAGCTAATCATTTGAGCCTGTTTCTACTAATAACACTCATTTTAAGATTAAATAATTCAAACACTAGCATAGTCATATCATATGAAAGGAAATACGGAGAAAATGCTCGGTCCAAATGACCACAATACTAGAAACTTTCACACAACCATAATCTGATAACTAATCTTACAAAGCCTCTACTAATCCATGAACTAGAGAGCCATTGGGACAGGTCCCCAACTAACTCGAAATGAACTGAAAGTAAAAACATAGTCTCTCAAATGCAGAAATGCCTGAAGATAGGTCCTCAAACCATAAAGACTCACCACTGTAGAAATGTAAACAGAGGTACTCGAAAGTCACTGATGAGGCTGGGATTGAGCACCTGAACCTATATTATAAGACAATGTAGCAGATAGACGTATATGTGGATCAACACTTGGGAATGCACTGAGTATGTGGGGGTGCATGCATTTATATAAAACAACATCAATACTTTTTAATCAAATCATACATACAATAAGTAAAGACTCACATGGCTTGAGTAAGTATAAAATGTAAAGCTCATGAATCATGTAGAATGGAGCATGTAACACAAATCTCGTGATTCATCATATTTTAACCTTGAAATCGGTAATCTTCTCTAAATCTCATTACCCATAGGCTAAAGGAGACTTTAAACAATACTTTCAACTCATTCATATGCCTCATGGAGAGTAAAACTTCTTTAATGCTCAAGAATTCATAACTCTTTTGAACTCAAATACTAGGAATACGAAATCATATAATTTTGAAACATGCTTGAAGACATTTCATTCACTTTAGGAAAATATCTATTTGGAAGGGTAAATAGTTTAGTTTTCAAGGAAGTAATTGATCTCGAAGTTTAAATGTCAAGGGAGGTTCTCTTAACCGACATAAACCATGCGAGCTACATTGAGTCCAATATTTTGTCCTCCTAAGGAAGAAACCTCACGTTGGGGAGAGGCGTCATACTCTTTCCAGGGAGTATAATTTAGGTCCAGTGATCACTAAACAAACTCGGCCTTGGGCCCAATATCTACTCGGTCTTAGGCCCAATAATAATCATAAACTCGGCCTCAGGCCCAAAATATGATGGCATATAGTTTTGGGGTAAGAAACTATAGTAACTTACCCGCTCAGTGCTAAATATTACTCCCTTTAGATTATTTGTGCTCATCTCGTAAAAATCCACTTTTAGAAATAATCTCATGGTTCATTTAGTAGAGTGGATTTCAAAAATCAATCACTATTAGGTCAAAACATTTCTCAATAATCTCAGAATACTCAAATTATAGGTGCTTATAGCACAATAGTTCATAAAATCTCAAGTCTCAAGTAGGGATTAATAACCCATAGTTCAATTTCAAGTTAAAACTCATCAAAGCATAATAGATAGCATATAGATTCATAACTCATGTAGAAATTTGGAAATTTCAGAAATTTATCTCAAAATCTCAACATACTCATTTACTTCAATGTTTCAAACATTTCAACTATTAACTTCTCAAGGATTAAAATCATGGGGTATAGAACCACCTGCAATTTCTCAAGAAAACATGTAACAATCATGCCA
This sequence comes from Capsicum annuum, assembly GCF_002878395.1. Taxonomy (NCBI): domain Eukaryota; kingdom Viridiplantae; phylum Streptophyta; class Magnoliopsida; order Solanales; family Solanaceae; genus Capsicum; species Capsicum annuum. The sequence continues at coordinate 98,606,496 of NC_061121.1, forward strand.
TAAGACTCTCAGTTCAAGGGAAACATCAAAAGTCTGCAACCATAATAATGGTTGAAAACTCCAATTCAATTTCCTGTAAAATCTCATAAATTGCATAGAATTGTAGTTTAGATAAGCTTTTGGGCACAAGGGTGAAAGGATTACCTTTGTTCAAAACCTCACATACCTTGAATTATAAGCTTTGGATGAACTCTCATTTTTGGAAATCTATTCGTACTCTTGAATGAGGGTTCTTGAAGCCCTTGACTTGGAAACCTTGAATCTTAACTCAATCAAGAAAATCTATAGTGGATTCTTGAGATTCTTGGAAGAGGTTTTGGATGCTTAGGGTTTTTGTTGAGAGAAAACTTGAGAGAGACTCCATAGAATGCTTGTAAATGATCTTGATTTGGTGTTTGCACGGTTTAAAAGGCTTGGAAAAAAGTCCAAAATGCCTTTTTTAACTTCTGTACGCAGCTAAAAAAATTGAACTAAGAACACAATTTTATGGGCCACCGCAACGCGTCACTATCGTGGTGGCTCACTAAAAATTGACAAATAGGAATCTGGGAGTCACCACAACGTGGAGCCATCGCGTTGTCCTACTAGTTGAGACCTGGAACTTCAGTACGACACGTTACAATAGTGCCAGGCCACTGAAAATTGACTATTGAGAAGTTGGGGTCCTTCGTGACGTGCCACTATCGTGAAGTTCTACTAAAAATTTACAATTGTCAAATAGACTCTCTCCGCGATGCGCCAAGCACCAAAATGGTGTTGTTTTACGACTAGGAATTAAATTAGCCATAACTTTTTACCCGGGTATCGAATTTGGGTGAATCTTATATCGACGTAAAGCTTATCAAATTTCCCCTATGATAAAAAGTTGAAATTAGGGAAATTCTATATGGTTAACATGATACTCACTTAGGAAGTCACTTCTCAATCATTTACGGCTAGAATTACACTTCACTTGACACGCTCTAAGGCTCAGACTATGAGGAAACTTTGAGGGATCTTACAATATCTCCCATTTGAAAATATTCATCCTCGAATATCGCTAGTTGGACTAGGAACACAAGAAAAATAGAGTACACATAGCTGAAGAAAATTTACTAAACGACTCAACATCTCTCTAAACTCTTGAATACCTCAGAAATTGCAAGAACTCATGCAAGAATAGATACATAGCTGAACTTTAGATTAAAAGGGCTAAATTAAGGAAGAATAATACCTTCATATTGATCTGAATTCACAGAAAAGAGGTGCGGGTACTTGGCTCGCATGTCTGCTTCTGCCTCCCAAGTAGCATCCTCAACATACTAGTTCCGCCATAAAACTTTGATCAAGGAAACTTCTTTGTTCCTTAGTCTACGGATCTAAAAATCTAGGATCTCAACAGGAATCTCATCGAAGGAAAGACTGTTCTGAATATCTGGATTCTATGAAGGATCTACTACAACAGAATCACCAATATGCTTCTTAAGCATAGAGACATGAAAAATAGGATGAACAATTGACAACTCTGCGGGTAACTCAACCTCATAGGCCACCTTACCAACACGGCTCAAGACTCTATACTGGCCAACATAACGGGGACTAAGATTTCCCTTTTTACCAAATCACTTACTTCAAACTCAAGATCTCTTCTCCTCACATCGGCATATGACTTTTGACAACTCTGAGCTGTCTTTAACCTCTTTCTAATCAACTTAACTTTCTCTATAGCTTTAAATACTGCATTAGGCCCAATTACGGCTGCTTCACCCACTTCAAACCACCCTATGGATGACCTATATCTCCTACCATACAAATCCTTAAATGGTGCCATCTCGATGCTAGCATAGTACCTTTTGTTATAAGCAAACTCTATTAATGGAAAATGCTCATCCCAATTACCTTTGCAATCAAGAGAACATTCTCTCAACATATCTTTCAGGGTCTGAATGATCCTCTCAGCCTGACCATCTATATGCAGATGAAAAGAGAAACTCAAAAGAACTTGGGTACCAAGACCCTACTGAAACGTCCTCCAAAATTAAAAAGTAAATTGAGTGCCCCTACCCAAAATGATGGATGAGGGAACTCCATGCAGCCTGATAATCTCCCGAATATACAATCTAGCATAATCCTCAGAGGTATAAGATGTGGGCATGGGCAAGAAATGTGTGGACTTAGTCAGCCTATCCACAACAACCCAAATAGAATCATGATGACGACGCGAAAGAGGAAACCCGGTCACGAAGTCCATATTCACCATCTCCCATTTCTAAATGGGTATACCAAACTCTTGCATCACACCACCAGGTCTTTGGTTCACTATCTTAACCTGTTGGCACGTTGCACACTTTGCAATGAACTCGGCTATATCCTTCTTCATATCATTCCACCAATAGATTTCCCGTAAGTTGTGGTACATCTTGGTGGTACCGAGATAAATAAAATACCGCACACCATGCACTTCAACCATAATCCTCTTCCTCAGATCATCAACACACAGAATACATAATCTACCTTGCACTCTCAAAACACCATCTCCCCCTTGGGAGAAAACCTCTACCTTTTGGTCCTGAACTGGCTCGTTCAGTCCGACCAAACTAGGATCCTTGTCTTGCTTCTCCTTTACTTCCAAAACTAAAGATGATTTAGAACTAATTTGCACCAACATACTCCCCTCGGCTGAATCAAGTAACTTTACACCTAATCTAGCCAGACAATGCACATCGCGACCTAACTCTTTCTTTTCTTTCTTTACATGAGAAACACTACACATAGATAATCTACTAAGGGCATCCGCCACTACGTTGGCCTTGCTTGGGTGATACAACACACTCAAATCATAGTGTTTTAACAACTACAACTACAACCACCTTCTCAGCCTAATATTCAACTCCCTCTGAGTAAACACATACTGTAGGCTCTTATGATCAATAAACTCATCAACATAGACACTATAAAGATAATGTCTCCAGATTTTCAAAGCAAAGGCCACAACAGGGCGTTATGAAACTTTTGTCTAAAAGATCTTTGAGTTGCTCTTTCAACTCTTTAATCTTAGTAGGTTCCATACGGTATGACAGAATAGAAATAGGTTGAGTATCAGGTCAATCTTGAATTCTATCTCTCGATTGGGAGGTACCCCTAGGACATCTTCTGAAAAACATCTGGAAACTCATTAACAATATTGACTGACTAAATAGTTGGAGCCTCGAACTTAGTGTCTTTGACTCTAACTAGGTGATAGATGCAACCTTTGGATATTAGCTTTCTGGCTTTGAGATAGAAGATAAAATGACTCTTGGGAGATACTGAACTCTTGGACCACTCAAACACTAGTTCATTAGGAAATTGAAACTTGACCACATAGGTACTATAGAATATAGATGCATAACAAGAATAAAGCCAATCCCTACCCAGAATAAGGTCAAAATCCTCCAAGTCTAACTCTATCAAATCAGCAAGTATGACTCTATGAAGAACAGTAACATGACAATCTCTATACACTTGTTTAGCAATAACTAATTCCCCGACGGGTGTAGAAACTAAGAAAGGCTCAGGACTCATTTTAGGACTTATTTTGAAATTCATAGCTACAAGTGGGGTCACATAAGAAAGACTTGACTCGGGTTCGAACAACACATAGACATTAAAGAAAAAGACACAGAGCATACCGGTAATAACATCGGGAGAGTCCTCTTGCTCCTGATGGTATTGTAAGGCATATAATCTATTTTGGTGCTGACCAGTAGAAGTGCTAGATAAAGTGCCCTGAGTAGGGGTGGGATGGGGTACAGAAGTTGGTGCACTAGTAGCCCATGCCTGAGGTCGGGCATCTCTATTCCCCTGTCTAGCATGAGGACAATCTCTAAGTCTGTGGCCCTGCTTGCCATAACTAAAACAACCTCTCAAATCTACAAAACACTCCCTGAGATGACTCCTACCACACTTAGAATAAGAAGGATAGCGGGGCCTATTACCAATACTATTCTATGACCTAGACATAAAAGATCTGTCTCCTTGCTCCTGCCTGCTTCTAGGTGTAGGAGAACTAGCTAATAAAGGCGCTGGAATAAATGGATACTTCTAAAACTGAGGGTAGTTCCCACCATAGAACCTAGGCTGGCAAAACTCATGCTACTCAGATCTAGCCCTCTTGTTACCCCTCACTTGATCTCTCTCCCTAATCTTATCCATCTTTATCTACTGGGCATACGTTATCAACCTAGCCAGATCCATATCCCTATGCAGCATTGCAGTCCTACACTCCTTTAGTACCAACCCAGAAATATCGGTCACGAACTTGCTCATACTAGCCTAGGTTTTAGAAATAAAATCAGGAGCATACTTGGCCAACTGGTTGAACTTCAAGCATTACTCCTTAATAGTCATGGAGCCCTACCTCAAGTTCATAAACTCCTAAATCTTTGCCTCCCTCATCTCAAGCAAAAAAAACTTGTCCAAGAATGAATCTTGGAACACCTGCCAAGTCATAGGAGTAGCATTCTCACCTCTACCCTTCCTCCATGATACAACCCATTCATATGCTATGTCCTTCAACCTGTAAGACACCAACTCAATACTTTCTTTCTCAAAAACATACATCACCTGCATGATCTTTCTCACCTCCTCAAAGTATAACTGTGGGTCCTCACCTTCCTTAGACCCATAAAACTCTGGCGGATTTATGTATATGAAATCACAGATCCTAGCCACAGCTACATCACCTCTCTGCTGATTAGGAACTACATCCTAGTTATTGGCCCAAACATTAGTGGTGACTGCTTGGGCTAATGCCTAAAAGGCCTCTCAAAACTCGGCATGAGACACAGTCTCATTCAAAGGATCAATAGGTGAGTGTTTCTCATCATCATTCCTGCAGGTATTCACTCTTTGGAAAGGCATTTTGTAAAATAGAAGATCACGAATTATTAGATGAGAAGGACAACTGTAGGCATGATAGAATCTGATAGAAAGAAATAACTATTCCTAAAATATCTTGTAGCCTCTTACTCATATATGTGGCATGCTACACACCAATGATCAAGACTCTACTCAACGCGGCTTGTCAGACTCCCTAGGACTCCTTAAAAATCTTAGGCTTTGATACAAAGTTTGATACACGATGCTTGAGGCTACAAGTAGCCCCAAGCTAACCCTTTGAGCCTGTTTCTACTAATAACACTCATTTCAAGATGAAATAATACAAACACTAGCATAGTCATATCATATGAAAGAAAATACACAGAAAATGCTCAGTCTAAATGACTACAATACTGGAAACCTCCACATAACCATAATCTAATAACTAGTTTGAGAAAGCCTCTACTAATACATGAACTAAAGAGCCATTGGGAAAGGTCCCCAACTAACTCGAAATAAACTAAAAGTAAAAACATAATCTATCAAACGTAGAAATGCCTGAAGATAGTTCCTCGAACCATGAGGACTCACCACTGTAGGAATATAGATAGAGGTACTCGAAAGTCACTGATGAGGCTAGGACAAAGAACTTTAACCTTCATTATAAGACAATGTAGCACATAGACGTATATGTGGATCAATACTTGGGAATGTACTGAGTATGTGGGGGTGCATGCATTTATATAAAACAACATCAATACTCTTAAATCAACTCATGCATATAATAAGTAATGACTTAATGGCTTGAGTAAGTATAAAATGTAAAGCTCATGAATCATATAGAATGGAGCATGTAACACAAATCTCATGAGTCATCATAGTTTAACCTTGAAATTAGTAATCTTCTCTTATTCTCATTACCCATAGGCTAAAAGAGACTTTAAACAATACTTTCAACTCATTCATATGCCTCATGGAGAGTAAAACTTCTTTAATTCTCAAGAACTCATAACTCCTTTGAACTCAAATACTAGGAATATGGAATCATATAACTTTGAAACATGCTTGAAGGTATTTCATTTACTTTAGAAAAATATCTCTTTGGGAAGGTAAATACTTTAGTTTTCAAGAAATTAACTGATGTCGAAGTTTAAATATCAAGGAAGGTTCTCTTAACCGACATAAACCATGCGAGCTACATGGAGTCCAACATTTTATCCTCCTAAGGAAGAGATCTCACATTGGGGAGAGGCGTCATACTCTTTCCAGGGAGTATAACCTAGGTCCAGTGATCACTAAACAAACTCAAACTCGAGCCCAATATCAACTCGGCCTTAGGCCCAATAATAATCATAAACTCGGCCTCAGGCCCAAGCTACGGTGACACATAGTTTTGGGGTAAGAAACTATAGTAACTTACTCGCTTGGTGCTTAATACTATTCCCTTTAGATTATCTTTGTTCATCTCATAAAAATTCACTTTTGGAAATAATCTCATGGTTCACCACGAACCCAATAATCAAATCTGAAATCTCATGTAGTAGAGTGGATTTCAAAACTCAATGACTATTTGGTCAAAATATTTCTCAATAATCTCAGAATACTCAAATCATGGGTGCTTATAGCACAATAGTTCATAAAATCTTAAGTCTCGGGTAGGGCTTAATAACCTATAGTTCAATCTCAAGTTAAAACTCATCAAAGCATAATAGATAGCATATAGATTCATAACTCATGTAGAAATCTGGAAATTTCAGCAATTTATCTCAAAATCTCAACATACTCATATACTTCAATATTTCAAACATTTCAACTATTAACTTCTCAAGGATTAAAATCATGGGGTGTTGACGCATCTATAATTTCTTAAGAAAACATGTAAACTTCATGCCATTAGATTCTCAATTAAGGGAAACATCTAAAGTTTGCAACCAATAATAATGGGTGAAAAATCCCAATTCAATTTTATGTAAAATCTCATAAATTGCATAGAATTATAGTTTAGATAAGCTTTTGGGCTCAAGAGTGAAAGGATTACCCTTGTTCAAAACCCCACATACCTTGAATTAGAAGCTTTAGATGAACTCTCGCTTTTGGAACTCTATTCGTACTCTTGAATGAGGGTTGTTTTTTCTCTTGACTTAGGAACCCTGAATCTTGACTCAATTAAGAAAATCTATGGTAGATTCTTGAGATTCTTTGAAGACGTTTTAGATGCTTAGGGTTTTTGTTGAGGGTAAATTTGAGAGAGACTACATAGAATGCTTATAAATGACCTTGATTTGGTGTTTGCACAGTTTAAGAAGCTTGGAAAAAAAGTTCAAAATGCACTTTTTAACTTTTGTATAAAGATGGAAAAATTAAACTGGGAACCTGATTTCATGGGCCACCGCAATGCGCCACTATCGTGGTGGCTCATTATAAATTGACAAATGGAAATTTGGGAGTCACCACGATACGGAGCCATCACGTTGCCTTACTAGTTGGGACCAAGAACTTCAGCACGACGCGTCATAATCGTGTCAGGCCATTGAAAATTGACTATTGGGAAATTGGGGTCCTTCGTGATGTGCGACTATCACGAGTTCCACTGGAAATTAACAATTGTCAAATAGACCCTCTCCGCGATGCGCCTAGCACCAAAATGATGCTGTTTTTCGACTAGGACTTAAATTAGCCATAACTTCTTACCCGGGTATTGGAATTGGGTGAATCTTCTATCGACGGAAAGCTTATCAAATTTTCCATGTGATAAAAAGTCAAAATTGGGGAAATTCTATATGGTTAACAATATAATCACTTAGGAAGTCACTTATCAATCTTTTAGGGCCGAAATTACACTTCACTTGACACTCTCTAAGGCTCAGACTATGAGGGAACTTTGCGGGGTCTTACAGTGAGTTTTACATTTTGGATAATAGCCTATGGAAGTGATTACTTTTATTTTGGGTAATATTTTATGGTCCATGCATTAAAGTGTGATTCTATCAGTTTTTTTAGATTTGGAATGTTGATTTTTCATTAGTTGCATGGTTGGTTTGAATTTTGAGTCTGCATTTTGTGTTTTTAGCATTTAGATGAGAAACTTGTTAAAAATATTAGAGGGGTTCCTAGTAGTTAACTTTTTCATAACGACCTCTTTTGATAAATCTAATAATTTCATTGAGTTTGAAATATCTAAATTAACTTATTCCATTTAGCTGAACTGTTGCATTTGGTGCAATACATTTGTAAGGTTCCTTCATATTTGTGGAGAAAGACTTTGTTTTTTTATCTCAATCATAGAGGTGGGTCTGTGGTTATGAAGGGTTTGAATTTTTTATTATCGTGAATGTAAAGTGGTGGCCGTGTTTGTGAAGGATTAGTAGTTTGGGTTTTATCTGATTACTCATCACATTTGTGATGACTTGACCAAATTTTTATGAGTCTAAGTTGGGTCAGCCTCGTGTGTAATACAAGAAGGCTGCATTTGTAAAGGCCTTTAGATCATGGGTAGTATTTAAATCCCTTTTCATGATTTTTGTTCATTTTTATTATTTTTGAGCTTGGAGACTCAATATTAGGAGTTTTAAAGAGGGATTTTCAAAAAGAATGTTTGGGGTAATCTTCTAAACATGATTGTCATCATTAGTCATTGATTTTATCTTCAAAAGAACTTATAACTTTAGATTTAACACTTGGAATTTAAGGGTTTTACATGATAAAATGAGAAAATGGTTTGGCTTTAATTTCAAGCTTGATTTTTGGAGACACGATTCTAGCCATCATTGTAAACTTTTTTGTATACACGTGGAAGTGTGCTGATAGTATCTTTTGCTTATTTAGTTTTCTACTTTTCTTGGTCGGCCTGTGATGTCTATGAATATAGGTGGACTATATTTTACTCCTACTTTTTGTGTTCTTATAGTGTAGATTTGAGTTTGAGTGTGACGTGTAGAGCATGAGATCATCCTATGTTGAGGATGTTTAGAATACTGGTGAGTACTTTGAGCTCCCCGTTCAGAGCTTGTTCAGGACTCTCTCATTTCTATTATCTTGTCTTTATTTTATTTTTTTGAGATAAAATTATGTATTTTTGGATTGTATATCGGTTTAGTAGTGCTCTTTACTTATGACACTATATTTTGGGTTTAGAGTTGCAGTTTGTTTATTCTTTCTCTCTCTCTCTCTCTCTATATATATATATATATATATTATAGACTAACTTTGTTATAAAGTATCATATTTGGGCATCATTAATTTTCTTTTGCATATTTATTTGATTTGGTGTTAGGCTTACATATCCAGGGTTAGGATGGGATTGGTGTCACCATGAACTCGGCTTCTGGTCGTGACACTGAGCCTGAAGAAAGTTTAGCCAAAATCTGCCTCAAAAACCAAAGACATGATCTTGCACCCCTCAACATGAACCCTTTCCTTTTTGAGAGACTTCTAAATGCTACCAATCTATCAAGAATAATTTCTATAAGTAACTAGGAGTCTATTGACCTCTATATTCGCATACATTAATATTATGCCTAAAATCACTTTGAAATCAACCTAGAAAATAAAAGGTTAAAACTAGAATTATAATTAAGAATCACTTTACCATTGTTAAGGGTTCTAAATCTAAAATCCCAGAATAAACTGAGTTGAAATCAAGTTAGAAATTATCAAAATACTCAATTTTACTTTATCGAATAAAACCCAATAGTTCAAGTTTAAAATCCAAGTATTGAAAATGAATTCTCAATAAAATCAATAGGTAATGTATAAAAATGGTAAAAGCTTACTCAAATCAAAGTTGATGAAAAACCCTCTTTGATTCTCCTAAAATCATGTTTCCCAATTTTCAAAAAGGAGAAAATAAGGTTTAAGGATGAAGTTGAGCTCTTTATACAGTTCAATAAAGAGTAGCCGATATTAGTGACGATCTACCACATTTGCAAAGCCCATCAGTCTAGAACCACTATGTTCGCAGTAGATCGGTCGTGTTTCAAAAGAGTTAGCATCAATTTAGGCCCGACTCACTCCTTTCTATTTGAAATCCTACCATCGCATTCTCATAGGAAAATAAATTCCTTCACGATGTATGCAATAGTAATGTGACAATTGCAGAGAAGGCTCGAGGCTAGCACCATAAGACTTGCACCATATATGATTTAAGGCTACAAATTTCTCTGAATGGACCCTCGAGATTCATTTGGAACCCCATAAAAATAAACTTATAATGTTACTAGACTAGCTTCAACATTCCAAACTTAATGGAACCATCAGATTTCCCAAACAAAGTCGTTATCAATAAGTTTCACCTCAAGAATCCTTGGAGGAAAACAGAATTAGTTTCTTGACCAAGAACTCAATACTCAAATATAGCCTTGGAAACAAAATTAACCAAGCTACTAGCCTAAATTTAACATTCCAGATCTAATGAAATTGGCAAAACTTTCATCTGATGCTCAGATCACAAAATATTAACAAAAGACAAGTATATCACTTTAAGGACAACTCAAAACCTCAAACTAATATAAATCACTCGCAAACTCTTTAGGACCATGCCAACTATTACACAACTCATAAAGAATATAAAGCAACAATAGAGAATGAAAAATATTCAAAATACATAAAAAGCTAAAAATCAACATGAGGATTATTATAATTTGTAAGTATATAATGACCCTCTAGGTCATTCATACAATTCCATACTTACCATTTAGAGCTTTTTTATAGCTGTCCCAAGTTATTTATGATTTGGTGGAGCTGATAGTTCAATTACTGGTAGTTTATTTGTTTATTATAGCAAATTTCCTCTTTTTAAGTTTTCTCTACTGTGAATTAGTCATCGAACCTAAAGTTCAGGTTAACAACCTTGTATTCTAATTATAATTGTTCCATTATATCTAGAACATTGATTTTAGGCTAGGGTACCTTTGGTTTGGGTCCTGAGGCTTCCAAACTCATTTTAGGCTATTGGGTGAAAATTAGTTAAAATGGTCATTTGGTGCGGCATCGACATTTCATCAGAACTACCTCATCTAGAAATTTTAATAACGCTGTTGAGTCAAAAATGTCAAATTCATTAAGGTAGTATAGTTCATTTGCATTCATGGGATTTCTAACGAATACCAAGGGTCTATTTTGAAACTTGGTAAATGCCAATTTCAGCTGGTGCTAGACAAAAATGGCCTCTAAGTCTGCGAGGCCCTTATGGCATTTGCAAAGTCCAAATAAATAATCTACCACACTCCAAAAACCATGGTTTTATTTCCCAATTCTAATTTTGTTAACCATTGAGTTCGTGAAGGGTAGGCCAGGCTGAGAGTCATGTTTGTGATGAGGTCCTCGCGTTCATAAAAGACGGACCCCTGGGCGTATTAAATGATATAAACATGATTTCTTTCCCATTAATTCTAAGTCCCAAGTCCCTTAAAGGCCTATATAGCTTATAGAGAGTGAAGGGTTATTATTAGGTGTTCGGAGTAAGTTGGAGGCGAGACTATTGCCATTTTCCCATTTTTTACTCTGTAACTTCTTGACTAATTTTCCAATTCAAACTTGAATCCCTAGATTACTTTACAAGCAGATTTTGGGTTTGTTTGTGCTCAAAATTTACCTATTTAAGGGTACATGATCTTTGAACTTAGAGAAATATTTTCATGATTTCAAAGTTGTGAATATGTACGCGGGCCCCATATGTGATTTTTTGTTTTTTTAGAACCTGAAGTATTTATATGAAATATTAGTATGGTTATTCTCGTATTAACGTGTAGATACTTGTTTTGATAACATGGCATCATACAGATGGGAAAATCTCTATTTCAGTAGACTTTTTTGGGTATTCATCGCTGTCCAGGTAAGCTTGACATACTTTCCTCCTATATTAGGCTATATTATAATATTGGTGTGGTTTTATGATAGATTTAGGTTGGAAATTATGGCTTGGTTGTAGTTTTAGGGAAATTTAGAATATTTAGTAAATTAGTGAGCTGATTTTAGTTAAAACAGACCCATTCATCCTTCCCTTGGATTAAATAGTAACCTTAGGACATGTTAGACTTATTTGACTCCTTGTAGTAGGACTTGGAAGCATTAGTCTAGTTTTACATAGAAATTTCCTCAGTATGAACTTTTAGGGTTTAATAGTGGGCCCCATCAATCCCTCTTTAAGGTCAAATATCTTTATTATATATTTGTAGACCTAGAAGTCCTTATTGTGTCATTTTACATATAATCTTGGATCCCTAGATAATTTATACATCTTTTTAATTCCTTACTAGACTTGTTAGCATGCATTTATTTCTATGATTGATTCGAGTCTGTCACTTAGAATTTATTTATGATTTTTAAAGTCCAGTTTGAGTCCAACAGTTGCTATTCATTTATTATATTTAAAGACTGGTTTGAGTCCAACATTTACTATTCAACTATGACATTAGGATCTGATTTTAGTTTAGCATTTATGATTTACTTATATTAAAAGTCTAGTTCGAGTTCGATATTTATGGTATGAAGGGATTCACTTGTATGGTTTCAGTGATCGGTTACTTAAAAACTATTATTATCGATATTTTCTCTTAATTACATCCATCAGGATTATGGGGGATCATTTGGATTACCTTTCTTTTTTTATGCCTTTAGGGCTTATGAGAGCCCAATTATGCTCTAGTTATCTTACATTATTTTTTATATTGTCTACCTTATTATTTATTATTTGTTAGTCTGATAATTATTTTAGGATTTCCCTTTTACCCTTGACTTAGTTTACATGCATCTTATTATGCTTATATAATAATTTAGCTCATTCGATCGATGATGCCTACTGAGTACCCATTGTTTTGGTAATCATACTAAACTTCAACATATTTTTGTAATATAGATTTGAGTAGTATTTTCCACCATTCACATTCTATATAATGCATTCTAAAGTTTTGAGATAGGGTGACCTTTTGAAGTTGGAGATGATACTCTCTCCTTCTGCTACTTTCGGGACAGTCTTTCCTTTTGAAACTATTTATTTATTGCTATTATTAGTACTGTTATTCTATTAATTAGTGGTTATTTCAATGACCTTACTAGGTTGTGGGATACTCTTTTTCTCTTTCTCTTTTATTTTATATATATATATATATATATGTTATTGCTTTTGTATTATATCACCTACAATCCAATTATATGCTTAATTTTTTGTATTCATCATAACATCTACAAACTAGCTTATTATTTGTCATTTGGTGCTACAATTTGGATTATATATTGGTGGGGTAGGTACCATCATAGCCTGAGAAACTAGTTCGTGATAAATTTGTATCAGGTCCAAGGTCCATTGGTGTTATTGGTACAAGAGCAAGTATATAGTAGAGTCTACATCTATTTCCTATCTTTATGAGGCTATAGTATATTCTTAGGAGAAATTCACTTTCTTCATACATTTCATTGACTTTGTGTTGGCTTCTAAAACTCACATTATTTCACAGATGATCAGGATGAAAGCTACAATGACTGGAGATGAGGACCTAAATTCTGTAACTAGTGCTCCAGCTAGAGGTCATGGCCAACCTAAGGGTCGAGGTAAGGCAAGAGATACAGCCCAGCTAGGGGTCTTGATAGGGAGCCTTCACCAGATCCTGTTATTTTTCCTATAATAGAGGTTCCTCCACCCAGTCATAAGTGGGCTAGGGGATATTTTAGGCTTCACTGGGATTTATTTATTGTTCATTGCTCAGAGATGCGTTGGTTTAATTATTGGTATTGGTTGGTGGTGAATTTTTTCATAGTTCTTAGTCTAAATATCACAATGGTACATATATAAGGGTGCAACCAATAGCTCTAGCTCCTAGAGTTGAGTTCTCTCAAATATCAATAGTTTCTAAGTTGGCAGCTGTGCAACTAACTATGTTTATTAAGGAGAAGAAGATGTTGGTCATATTTTTGTGATTGAGTCTACCTAGGTTTATAGGGGATTTGGGTAGGGATGCATATGAGTTCTTTATTGCATGTGAGGATAAGCTTCATAATTTAGTCCTTATTGAGACCTATGGGTTTGACTACACTACTTTTTAGTTGGACTTAGAAGCCATACATTAGTTGAGAGGTTATATTGATTCCAAGCTAGGTAGATTTTCTTTGTTTACATGGACTTATTCTCCAAGGTTTTCTTGGAGAAGTATATGCTCCACAGCCTTAGAGACCATTTGAGATATCATTTTTTGAGATTGGAGTAGGGTTTTATAAATTTTCTAGAGTATGAGGCACAATTCTATGAGTTGGCTAGGCATGCTATTGTTATCTTAGTGACTGAGTATGAGTAGGTTTGGTGCTTTTTTAGAGGATTGAGACTTCCTCTTTATACAACTACTCAAATTTTAGTTGCAACTATTAGGTATTTTACTGAAGTTTTTAATTATTCTCAAAATATACAGGAGATGCAACACAAGGCCCAAGGAGGGAGTAATAAGAGACCACATCATCTGAATATTTTTAGTATGAGATGGAGCGGCTCACAGTTTAGAGGTAGGGGTTCTCAGAGTAGGTACTATCCACGTCAATTTTATCAACACCATTATTAGTCTAGTAGACCCATTTGTGCCATATTTTAGATTATTAATAAGGATTAGCCTATCTATAGTGGTTCTAGTAGGCTGAGCAACAACTAGTTTTCAAGAGGTGCACATTCTAGTTTTTTAGCCAAGGTAGCTATTTTTTATTAGCCAGATCTTCTAGATAGAGTACAGTATTTGGGGCATGTTATGAGTGTATGGCCATCAACTATTATTCTAAAAAGTGTCTCCATCATAGGGCAATTATGCTTGTAACACAGAGTGTTTAACCTATTAGGGTAGTACTGCCCTTAGCTAAAGGTAGTATTTAGGGCCAAAAGGCTGGTCCCTAAGGTTCTTAAGAAGGCTCTCAGGCAGGTAAGATAGGTGGTCATTTAAGCGACTATTCAAGTTATGGGAGAGGTTATTTTTTGCTATACTTGGTTGGCAAAAGACAGAGTCATTAGATGTTGTTATTACATGTATGATTTATGTATGCCGTCAACCAACTATTGCTTTATTTGATTCAAGATCCACTAATTATATGTGTCTTCTTATTATATGCCATAGTTAGATTTGCCTTATGAGTCTATATTAGTGCCATTACATGTATCTACTCTTATAGGTGACTTTTTAGTTGTGGATTGAGTTTATAGATCATGTGTAGTGATCATTTGAGAGTTTGATACTTAGGCTGATCTTATTAAGTTAGATATGGTGGAATTTGATGTGATTCTAGGAATGGACTTGTTATCCCTTATTATATGGTCTTGGATTATTTTGCCAAGACTGTTACCTTAGCCCAGCATGACCTACCCTTAATTGATTAGAAGGGTTCTATTAGCCATGCATCAACAATGATTATTTCTTAGGTTTGGGTTAGGAGACAAATATTAAGGGGTTACGAGTCTTATCTTTATTATGTTTTGTGATGTTAGTACGGAGAGTCCGTTGTTTGATTTTGATCCTAGAATCTATGATTTTCCTAATGTTTTTCCTACTAATATACCTGACCTTTCCCTTTCGCATGATATTGAGTTTGTTATTGATCTTAAGCAAGACACCCGACCTATTTCTATGGCACCTATCCATATAGCTCCTATAGAGCTTAAAAATCTAAATTATTAGCTTCGGATGCTGTTGGTTAGGGGTTGGAGTGCATCACCTTTGGGTGCTCTTATCTTATCCGTGAAAAAAATAGTTTTATTGGTATGTATATTGGCTATAAGCAGCTGAATAAGGTGATAGTAAAGAATAAGTATACTATGCCTCGTAGTGATGACTTGTTTGACCAGATTTAGGGAGTGGCAGTGTTCTCTATGATTGACTTAAGATCTGATTACCATTAATTGAGGATTCGGCTGAGGAATCCCTAAGACAAGCTTCAGGACTCGCATGGACATTATGAGTTCCTAGTGATGTCATTTGGAGTGACAAATGCCATAGTTGCGTTCATAGGTTTGGTGAACAAAGTTTTCATGCCCAATTTGGAATCTTTTATGATTATTTTCATTGCTGACATCCTTGTGTATTCTTGGAGTAAGGTGGAGCATGGGCAATATTTAAAGATTGTCCTCTAGATTTTGAGAGATCATAGGCTTTATGCCAAATTCTCAAAGTGTAAATTTTTCCTAGATTCCATTATATTCCTAGGACATGTGGTGTTTATGAGTGCAATTATGGTATATCTAGTGGAGATAGAGGCTATTCGTGATTTTGCCAAACCTGCATCTGTGACTGAGGCTCGTAGTTCTATTGGTTTGGCAGGTTACTACAAGTGTTTCAATAAAGGTTTTACTGCTATTGTAGCGCCCATGAATTGGCTGACTAGAAAGAAGGTTCCTCTTTAGTAGTCCAAGGAGTATGAGTCGAGCTTTTTGAGGCTCAAGGGCTTGCTCACTTCAACTCCTGTCTTGACTTTTCCTGTTGATAATGAGTGGTTTACTATTTTTTGTGATGCTTTTGGTATTGTTTTAGGTTGTGTTCTGATGCAAAAAGGTCGTTTTACTGCTTATGCATTGAGGAAACTAAAGGTGAACAAGTACAAAAACCGCACTCAATATTTGGAGTTGGCAGTGGTAGTTTATGCATTTATAATTTTGATCTACATGGATCACTATAGTCGTCAGCACTATATGACCCAGAAAGAGCTTAATTCTAGACAACACAGATAGATAGAGTTGTTGAACGACTATGATATCTCACTTCTATACTATCTGAACAAGGCAAATATTGTAGTGGATGACTTGAGCTGAAAGGTAGTGAGCATGGGCAGCTTGGCTTCTATTTTAATTTATAAGTGGACGTTGTCTTGGGAAATCTAGGCATTGACCAACTTTAAGGTTTGACTTGATATCTCTAACCCTAGGAGGATCTTTGCTGGTGTTAAGGAAAGGTCTTTCTTATTTAAGTTAATTTGGAGTCGCTAGTTTAAGGATAACAAACATTGTGGCATTCGTGACTAGGTTTTGAAGGGTCAGTCCAGGAGGGCTACCTTGGATTCAAAGGGTATTTTAAGTTATGATGGCTATATTTATGTTCTAAGGGTTGATGACATAATTCAATTGATATTGCAGGGGGCTCACACTCCAGATATTCTATTTATCATAGCACAAATAAGATGTATAGAGATTTGAGATAGTATTATCGGCAGAGTGGCATGAAGATATATGTAGTAGATTTTGTAGGTCATTACATATGTTGTTAGTAGGTAAAGGCCAAGTATTAGAGACCTGGTGGTCTGATTCAAAGATTACCTATTCCCGAGTAGAGGCAGGAGTAGATCACTATGGATTTCATTAGTGGTTTTCCCCATACTTCCCATGGTCTTGATGATATTTGGGTTATTATAGACCAACTAACCAAATTAGCTCATTTTCTCCCAGTTCTGATGTCTTTCAATAGTGAGAGATTTGCTCGTATCTACATCTACAAAAATAGTTTGCTTATATAGAGTACCCATATATATTATTTCAGGCAGAGTCTCATTGTTCACTTCTAGGTTATACCTAGATTGATCTCAATACTGCTTTTCACCATAAGAACAATGAGCAATCAAGGCTGACTATAATAATAGTTACCATTCGAGTTTTGAGATGACACCTTGTGAGGAACTATATGGTAGTCCTTTAAGGTTAGGTCCCATGGTGCTGAGTTACTTCATGAGTCATTGAATAGAGTTTGGGTGAATTATGATGGGTTGAGGGCATCTCGTAGCAGGCACAAGAGTTATACTGACCATACACTTCATGCTTTACGGTTTGGAGTTAGTGATAGGGTTTTCTTTAGGTATCCCCTATGAAGGGTGTGATGAGGTTTGGGAGGAGGGGCAAGGTCAACCCTAGGTACATTGGGCTATTTGAGATACTTTAGAAAGTTGGAGAGGTAGGTTATAAGTTGGCCTTCTACTTACTACAACTGACCCAAATGTCTAAAAGCTAAAAACACACATCTTTTTGTAATTTTTTTCAAATTTACCCAAAAACCAAAAAAACCTAAGATTTAAGACTCTACAACATCACTTCACCAAAAACCATGGAAATTTCCCTACTACACATTTAAAAATCTACTTTGTCCCAAAAGCATACTCAAAAGTATAGTGAGAAATACTCATTGAGGCCTCTAGGCCTGGATAGTAGCATCTTTGTACATCAAGAGTATCCGGGGACCCCACACTTAGTTTCTGCCATGTTCTTTATCTAAAGTCTTTGATACTCAAACTTCTTATCAAATTGTGCCTCATTAAAAATAATCATTACATGAAATAAAAAATAAAAATACAAAAAATAAAATATCTACCTTAACTTAGGTTGACTCCCTAGAAGCACTTGATTTAGTGTCGTGGCATGACCCAACATCACTACTCAATCAAATTTCTTCATTTTTTCCCTCCTTCATGTAGGCCATCTTCTTATTTGTTTCTGACCTCTTGCGTGTGAACTCTTAAGGTCAATATCTTTCTCAATACTAGCCTTCTCAGGCTCATCAATCATTATCACTTCGGTCTTGGGTGGTGGCTTGGTCAACTCAATGAGATCGTCTGAAGAGGTTTTTAATGGTTTGGATTTTACCACCACACACTTATCCACTTCCATAACTATAATGATACAAAAATATTCTTAGTGAGAAGGTATATTAAGTGGCTTATAGACTTTGAAAATTTCCTCTTCAGCATCCAATCTCATTGTGAGAGTGTCCTCTCTCACGTCTATTAATGATTATCTCATGGATTAGAATAGATGTCTCAGAATGATCCATACCCTGTAATCTGGATCATAATCCAAAATAATAAAATCAATAGGAATCACAAACTTACAAACCTTTATGAGGACTTTCTCAATTATTCCTTTGGGCTTTACTATGGTCTTGTCCGCCATTTATAGCATCACAGAGCATGATCTCAGCTCACCCAACCCAAGAGTGTTGAACATAGAAAGTGGTATCACATTTATATTCACCGCCAAATCAATCAACGGTTGGACTACTTCACCATCACCAATTTATATAAGGGTGAAACTCCCTGGGTCCTTAAGCTTCTTAGTCATCTTTTTCATTACCAAAAAACTGGCCTCCTCTTTTATTTCCCCCATCTCAATATTCTACATCTTCACCTTATTAGTCACCACATCCTTCAAGTACTTGGCATACTTGAGCATTCCCTGCAAAACATCTAAAAGAGGCAAATTAATGTAAAGTTCTCTAAGCGTGTCAAAGAACTTTTTGAGACAAGAATCCTCTTTGGTCTTTTCGAAGTTCTGAGGGAATAGTGGTGGTTGTCTTTCAAAAACTTTCTTAGTAGCCTTAGTTTTTGGGTACTTATACTTCCCCGACTTATACGCAACTTTGTCTACAACTAGTTGAGGAACCAACTATGCATCTACCTCCTTATTCGTCTTTGGAGGCCTTTAATTCATATCCTTAACACTTCTTCATATGATTTCCACTTGTTTTTGAGGTTCATTATCACTTGGAAAACCACCTTGAGGTCTGGTATTCCGTGCATAAGTAAGCTGCCCCAACTACTGCATTAACTGTTTTTGTGCAATTTGCTGATTTTTGATGTCAGCAACCATCTTCTCTTGATTGTCCAGGATATTTTGTAATGTTTCATCAATATTATAGGTTAGTTTATTATACCATGGCTGCTGAAATTAATTTTGCTAGTTATTACCCTAAGAATGAAGGGGACGAGTCTGCCATTTTTGGTTGTAGAGATTACCATAAGTAGGTTTTTGTGCATTGCCCACACAGTTGATGGATTCAGGATTGGCTCCATACAAGTTTGCAGGGTGGACATTGCTTACATAAATCGTACACCATACCAAAGCCTAATGGACTATATTAATTTAAGCCTGAGATTGTTGCACACCCAACTCGCTGAATTGATTCATCATCTGATTATGCATAGCTAAAAGTTGTGTGGCTAAGTCTGTTGTACTATCAACTTTAATCATGTTTGCAGTATTTTTCCCTAATCTATTGATAAGTTACTATGACAAGTGGCATTTCCTTTGGCAATCTGGTTCAACAAAGTATATAGCTCATCATATGTCTTTTTCAAAGCTTGACCACCTGCAGCTGAATCTAGCAAAATTTTTGTATTAAGGTTAAGTTCCTCAACAAAAGTGTGAGCTAGTTCCTCATTGGACTACCTATGATGTGGATAGTCCTGTAGAAGAACTTCGAACATCTCCCAAGAATGAAGCTCATTGGGAAATATGGTTTCTGCTTGAAGCTCAAAATCTCAATGCATAGTCTTGCAATCATGCCAGATGGGAAAAAGAAGATGAGGAAATTTTAGTCTAAGTCATCCCAAGTTGTAATTGAACCTACTGGCTCAACATTTAACCATTTCTTTTCTTACCAAAAGAGTGAAAAGGGGAAGAGTCTCAACATCACATAATCAATTAACACATCCATAGGGATAAATTTGTCACTGATCTATAGAAAGTTTTGCAGGTGGACTTATTGATCATCATGAGATAGCTCAGTAGATTTTCCACTACTGTGCTATAGCTACACCATGTTGTACTTCAATTCAAATCTATCTCCAAAAGTCAGTCTTTGAATGGTTGGAGGTCACATTAGTTGTAGTGGGATTACACTTCACATACTGTCCTACTGGCTGCTGGATCCTCAACTATGGGAGCAAGAATATATTATTCTTCTTAAATCTCTAGAATATAGTAGAGAAGGACTACTTCTTTCCTTTATTGATGGAAGTATAGCTGGGGCTCGGGGTCTAGTTAACTAACTCTATATCCCTTACCAGATTTGTAACATGTTGCCTAAAAATTCAGAAACCAAGACCAAGTGAAAATCACCAAAGAAATTAAAAAGTAAATCTAAAATAAGACAATTACCTGTTGACAAGTCCGGGGAAATGATGCCAAAAACTTGTTGCGTCCAAGCGCACACACAAGTATGTGTGGTCTCACCAATTAATATTATGGCCTTTTACAAGCTAGGTATCGATCCCTCAGAGACTTGTGTTAACAACTATCCTAGGCTAGTCCAACTATTAAGATGAACTCAATGCTAACGTAACCAAAAGTAATTGGGAGTTAAAACTAAGAATAAACTAAATAGTGCAATAAACTATGGTTTGAATAGTAAATAGGGAGATCCCACGGTTAAGGCACAACAAACAATCACTATAAGATATAAACTTCATTGGTTTGGTTGATTATCTTGGTTGTTGGTTCACGGGGTTCATAATATGACTATGACCTTTTGAATCTCTAATCAATTATCTTAGTCCTATAACTACATCATTGAGCAGAGATATGGCAACTAAGTCCAATACATTCATATTTCATCCTATACTGGAAAAAAATAGATCACTAGGTCTATTTCTATCCTAAATGAAAATTATAACTTCATTCAATTAGAAGAATACAATTCTATTTTATCTAACCCCCCTTCTATACTCTTATTCCTCTTCCCAGGTTCACAAGATAATTATGCACATATTCTAAGGGTTGTGAATCCTTAAAATAGAGATAATAAGGATAGATAACCAAACAATATTGATAAAAAACCAAAACCAAGTAAATTCATAATAACAATACTCGTGTTCTTGGCCGTAACCCCAAAAAAGGGTGTTTAGTCGATAATGGATACAACTATAATCAAAATGAATGAATACATGTTAAATCTATAAAAACATAAAATTAATAGAATTAAAACCCTAATTTATGTGTTCTCTATCCTCCTTTCATATCCCAAGGTCTTCAAAGGTGTTTACACAACTGTTAAGTGTTGTATTAATAGGAGGACAAATGCTACCGATTTTAACATAGGGGTATGTCATGCACTTATCATGCGGCCTATGATCTTGTAATGCCCTAAGATCTAATCCCGAGAGATCACACGGTGCTTATGACCCTGAGGGACCACAAGCTAACCCTTTTCTAATATCTGTACTTGTATACTGCACAATATAAAAAATAAATATGAAAACTAGCCATAAGGTTCAACACATATATGAATACTCATAATACAGAAAACTAAATACTAATACATCCATCTAAAAAGCCTCTAAACTGTCTGAACTGTGGAGTTTATGGGACATGTCCCCAACTAACTCTGTCAGCTGAGAATAAACAAAATCTGATGCAGTAATAGTAAATTGAGGTTCGTCCTTGAAAGAAGAGGACACACTGCTACTATTGCTAACTTGAACTGAACTGTTGAGGATACTCTGGATCCTGTGCCTCTGAACCTATGGTGCCAAATAAAACACCATAGCGCAAATGCGGCAGTACAGGGATGTACTGAGTATGTAGATGGGGTAAGGCTAGATGCAAAGGCTCTTGCGTGCATAATATCTAAATTGAATAATCATGAAAATATTGCACGAGAGCACATACATGAATGCAAAGAGCATAATCACAATCATCACAACTCTAGATACTGAAACTCGGATACCACTTTACCGTAGGCTGAACTCATTACTGACACTGAGACACTGAATCACTAATTTATCTGATACTAAGGACTGAGGATCTGTATGTAGTTACATCAAGGACTGAATTCTGAGCTTTACTACTTTTGATTGACAGAATTTTAGATCAACCTCTCTAACGGATGATTTTAGAAAATATTATCAATGATAAGAAATATGAATATATTTGAATCTGACAACAAGGATACTCAGTAGAATCTGAGATTGTGAATAAAGCCTATCTAGTGGTATATCTCTAAATATGATATCAAATAACTATATATGATACCAAGCCTATCGGATGGGATGGTCCATGAATCAATGGAACTATTTGAGTTCCTCATAATGATAAATGACTGTAACTGCTACTCCTAATTTTTGAAGATTGATTCTAAAACTGTAACTATAGGAAGTAGTCACTTAACCGACATGCCCCGACCTACCACAGGTGGGGTCCAACCTCTACCCCCAGTTGGGAGGGTTCCAATACTATGCCACGGGTAAATATATTATCTCTTCTCTCTAGTCAATCCTCTCTGACGAATGAACCTCGACAGGAAGTTGACTTGTCTGAGGATACAGAGTTATACAGTTCACTGAGTTTTGAGAATCATGGCTTGATTGGAATTATCGTAAAACTGACATGGGCTCTAGACAGCAACTAAATTGTCGGGTATAAATACCCCCAGGACTTGATAAAATAAAAGTAAAGAATAATCATTCATTCATCATCACAAGCATTCTTGTATTATCATAATCATTCAAGCACCTCTCCACAATCCTTAAAAACATCACCTCAAGCATTTAAGAAACATAGACCTCTATTCATCATCACAATCACCAAAGGATCACTCCAAACATTTAAGGATCATCAACATCGGTTCACCATCATATACTAGCCTAGAGAAGACATGCTATATGTCCACCGACCTAGCTTTATGAATATTTCATCAACAACTATATCACATAACAATATCATAGAAGTCATTATTTTTATAAGGGTATAGCATGCATATGTCATTTAGGTCACAATTTAACTACAATACATAATTTCTAGTCTCTCAGATATTTTATCAAACACCCTACATGCACAACTTAGGCATAGGTATAATAACCTAACTACTCGTCATGAACAACCATAGTTACTTATTTCCAACTCATGTATCATCATAGATTCATACAACCCACATAAATATTCTGTAAATATTTTATCTTGGAGATCAATCAATATCATCAATAAGTACATAATCCATTTACCACACAAATACCGCATACTAAGGCCAATGCTTGAAAATCTTGTACACAAACATAAATCACAACTCAATCATGGCAAGAGCATCAATTTCAACTCACAAGAATCATTAAAAATTCATAAACATAAATCTTTAAGATTTAGAAAAGGGTACTTGAGCTTCTTGGATGAAAGGGACCCAAGAATCAACACCTACATACCTTGGAGAAGCTCTTTTCTTGAAAGCTTTCAGAAGATTTCTTGATTCCTCTTGATTCTCCCTTGATTTTTGGTTAAGGAAAAGAGGGGGATTGGATTTTTTTAGAAACCCTAGTTTTCTTGGGTGAAAGGAGATCAAATCCCTTAGGTGGGTATTTATAGAGGTTGGGAATGAGTGGAAAAGAACAAAATACCCTTGAAAAAAATTCTAGATTGGAGCCCAATTTTTGGTCCTGGCGCGACGCACCACAATTGTGGACCTTCACTAGATTTTGATAATTGGGAAATTGCATAGTGGTGCGATGCGGTGAAGATCATATTGCCAACTTGTTGCAAACTAGAATTCTACCACAACGTAGAGGAATTGCATTGGTGCAATAGAATTTGACAATCACTATTTTGGCTGGCTTCGCGATGCACCAGAATGCCCGATGACATATTGTCTCACTAAAATGACTCTAACTCCTCACCCGAGTGTTGGATTTAGGAAAATTTGGTATAGATGGAAAGATTATTCAATGCTCTACATGAAAAATATTAGAAATTAGGGAAATTCAACAATATTCAAAGTATTTCATACTTGAGAAGATACTTCTGAAACTTTTAGACTCGGATTTCTGCTTTACTGGATACGCTCTAAGGGTCAAACTGGAAGAGGACTTTGCGGGGTTTTACAGGTCTATGGAATTCCTTTATCACAGTGAGATACTAGAATTGATCATTTAATATTCTTCCAATGGCATGGAATAGCCCTAAAGTAGTGCCTAAGGCCTGTGGTATGCCAATCAATAAAAAATATTTATTTTTGGTCAAGTCTTGTCCCTTGTGTTTGTCCATCCATTCCAAGACTTATTGTGTCATTTCCCTTTTATTTATATCTTGTGTATCATCCATATATCATTATGATCAAGTGGGGTTTGGACCCTTACAGAATTTCTTGGATTTCTTAATTCTGGACATCATACAACATGTCGGTACTAGTTGTATGATGGGGTAAAATTGGTTTTCCCTTGGTCGTATGCTAACCCATTTTAGTTGGTGGGTTGGATTGGTTTCTAGAATGGGTACGACTTGGTTGGTACGAGTCATATGGTTCTTGACAAGTCGTATAGTTTGTTTTTTTACTTTACTTAATCTGAGACTTAGTAACTTAACTTTTATTTAAGTACGAGTGGCTCACTATTAGTCGTAATATAGGGTACGAGGCTCCACTGGTTGATACTAGTCCTTCTTAAGGTGTGGTGAAGAATGAAGAATTTCATCAATTAATTCATGTTATTGCTCAGTTGGTTGCTGCTCAGGCTGAATGAGATATATTTGGTGTTTTATCTACTGAAGACATAAGGGTTGGCATATTTATAAAGATGAATCCTCCTACTTTTACTAGTGTGAAGTTGGAGGAGGATCATCAGTGTTTCTTTGATGAAATAGAGAAAAATTTTAGGGTAGTGCAGGCCACAAATATGGAAGGGGTGAATTTTGCTACTTCCAGCTTAAGGATGTAGGGTACCAATGGCACAAGGAGTGGGATATAGTAAGAGGTGATGTTGAAAAGTCAACTTTGTAGGATACTTTCTATAATGCTTTTTTGGATCACTTCTTTCCTCAGAAATTGAGGGAAATAAAGGTAAAGGAATTTTTTAATCTAAGACAAGGGAAAATATCGATCAAGGAAATACCTTAAAGTTTCATCAGCTGTCTAGATATGCTCCAGAATTGGTGTCTGACATGAGGTCCAAGACAAGAAAGTTCACTTCTGGACTGTCTCAAGATTTGATCCTTAAATGCAAGCCTGTATTGTTGATCAAGGATATAGAGATTTCTAGGTTGGTGGTTCATATGCAATGGGTGGAGGAGGAAAATAAAAAACATGATGTGTTTGGGGAAAGGTCGTGTAAGAAGTTTAGATCTTTTAAAAAAGGTGGTGGGCAACAATAAGGTGATCGAGATGGCAGTAAGTGGCCAATGAAAAGATGGGAGAGTTTTGGTTCCTTCTCTACAGCTAGTGCTCCTTACCTAAAATAGTCGGGTGATAAGCGTCAGCAGGGTGGCAATAATTTCCAGGAACAGGGTGCCCAATCTCACATAAGTGGGGCTAAGTCGACCTCATCATTCCCTCCTTAGTGGTTCTGTGGTAGGTTGCATTGGGGTTTTTGCAATGAGGGGAGGGACATTAGTTTTAAATGTGGTCAGCCAGGTTAGAAACTATTTGGTTGGTAAGGGAGCTTCAGGGGTGAGTAAGGCTTCGATTGCTTCATCTTCTGCAACCACACCAAAGGCTGCTACTTCTACATTTATTTATTTTTCTGGTACCGACATAGGTTGAAATAGGTTAAATGCACTTTCTACTCAGCAGGAATCTGAGGTATCACCTGATATTGTGACTAGTATGTTACAACTCTTTTTATGTGACATATATTATTTACTTGATTTAGATTCAACTATCTCTTATGTGACCCTATTTGTGGCTATGTATTTTTTTATCCCAAGGTTATTTTGGATTCTTTTTCTATTTCAACCCTGGTAGGTGACTCTGTGATTACTAAAAAAGTCAATGGGGGGTGTGATATCTGTTTGTAGTAGGTAGACTTTGGTGGATTTGTTTGAACTTTTTATGTTAGATTTTGATTTTATTCTGGAGATGGGTTGGTTACACTCTTGTTACGCATCCTTAATTTGTCATACCCATAAGGTTGTCTCTAGGTTCCCTGGTTAACCGATTATTGAGTGGGAGGGTGGTTCCGTAACTCCTACGGGAAGGTTTATTTCTTATCTTAGAGCTCTGAGATTAATTTTCATAGGGTGTCTCTATCATTTGGTTTGGGTTAAAGATTCTAACTGGAAAGGTCCTTCTTTGTATTCGGTACCGGTGGTAAATAAGTTTTATGAGGTATTTTTAAATGATCTTCCTGGTGTTCCTCTGGATAGGGATATTGAGTTTGGTATTGATTTGGTTCTTGACACTTATCCAATATCTATTCCTCTATATAGAATGGATCCGACTGAGTTGAGGGAACTAAAAGAGCAATTTAACAATCTCTTAAATAAGGGTTTCATCCATTCTAGTGTGTCCCCCTGGGTGCACCAGTGTTATTCGTGCATAAGAAGGATGGTTCTCTTCGGATGTGCATTGACTATCAGCAATTGAATAAGGTGATGGTTAAGGACAAGTATCCTCTTCCAAGGATAGATTACTTGTTTGATCAAATGCAAGGTGCCAAATTCTTTTCTAAGATAGATTTTCGATCTGGGTATCATCATCTTAATATTAAGGAAGAGGATATCCCTAAAACAACTTTTCATACTCGGTATGGGCACTTTAAATTCCTGGTTATGTCTTTTGGTTTGACTAATGCCCCAATGATATTTATGGATCTAATGAACAGGGTTTCAGGTAGTTTCTAGATCTTTTTATCATTGTATTCATTGATGACATCTTGGTGTATTCTAGGAATGAGGTGGATCATGCTAATCACCTTCGCGTGGTATTGCAAACCTTAAAGGAGCAGAAATTATATGTCAAATTCTTCTGTGTGAGTTTTGGTTGAATGCTATAACTTTACTTGGTTATATTATTTTTAGTGAGGGGATTATTGTGGATCCACAAAAGGTGGAGGTGGTTAAAAGGTAGCCTAGACCCACAACTCCAATTGATATTCGAAGCTTCTTGGGTTTGGCTGGTTATTATAGGTGGTTTATGGAAAGTTTCTCGACGATAGTTGCCCCATTGACTAAGTTGACTTAGAAGAGAGTAAAGTTTTCATAGTCGGATGCTTGTGAGGGGAGTTTCAAGAAGATAAAGGATAGGCTAACTTTGCCTTCAGTTTTGACATTATCTGAAGGTAATGAGGGGTTTAAAGTTTACTGCAATGTATCCTGGGTGGGACTTTGTCGAATATTAATGCAGCATGGGAAGGTGATTTCGTATGGTTCCAGGAAGTTGAAGGTGTATGAGATGAATTATCCTACTCATTATTTGTTGCTTTTAGCAATGGTTTTTTCTTTGAAAATTAGGCAGCATTATTTATATGGAGTGCACGTGAACTTATTTTCTAATCATAAGAGTCTACAGTATATGTTCACAAAGAAGAAGCTTAATCTCAAGTAGAGGAGATAGTTGGACCTTCTTAAGGACAATGATATGAGTCTTTACTACCACCCAAGTAAAGCTAACGTAGTTGCTGATGCTATTAGCAGGTTGTCCACCAAGAGTTTAGCTTATATGGATAAGGAGAATGATATTTACAATATGAATAATCTTTGAGTTTATCTCTTGGACTTTGAGTATTATGGTGTAATGGTATAGGAAGTTGTTCAGTCATCTCTTGGTGAAGAGATCAAGGAGAAGCAAATACTAAATCCCATCTTGATGAAAACCAAGAGCGCTGTTGGTAGGCAAAAGGTGATGGTATTTGAGATCAGTGGTGATGGTACTTTATGGTACTAAGGGAGGTTATATAGTCCTGACATCGATGGTTTATGACAAAATATATTGACAGAGGAGCATAAGTCGTGCTATTTTGTTCATCTTAGTTTAAAAAAATATATCATATTCTCATGAAGATGTATTGGTAGAATGGTATGAAGATGGATGTGGTTGATTTTGTAGCCAAATGCATAGTGTGCCAACAAGTCAAAGTTGAGCACATGAGGCCTGGGGGCTTGTATTAGTAGATTAATTTGCCTGAATTGAAATAGGAGATAATCAGTAAGGATTTCATTATCGGTCTTCCTCGGTCCCAAAACTAATTTGATTTGGTTTGGGTCATCGTGGATAGGATGAGAAAGTTTGCTAACTTCTTGCCTATGAGGAGTAACTTTTCGACTGAGGACTATGCAAGGTTGTATCTTCATAAGATGGTAAATATGCATGGGGTACCTATTTTTATTATCTCTGATCGTGGTACACCATTTTCATCTCACTTCTAGTAGTTTTTTTGAGAAAGAGTTAGGAAATAAGGTTAGTCTGAGTATTGATTTTCATCCAAAGGTGGATGGGCAAGTAAAGAGGACTATTCAGACATTGGAGGACATGTTTCATGCGTGTGTGAATAATTATGGTGGAAATTAGGTTAAGCATCTACCTTTGGTAGATTTTGCTTACAACAACAGCTATTATTCTACCATTGGGATGACCCCTTTTGATGCATTGTATTATAGGAGGTGTAGATCTCCTATTTGATGCTTTAATCTTGGTGAGGTGGATATGTTTGGTCTAGACTTGGTTTATAAAGCTATAGAAAGGGTGAAGCTAATTCGAGATGGGCTTAAGGCTACCAAAAGTTGCCAAAAGTCCTACGCAAATCTAAGGCATAGAGACTTAAAGTTTGATGTTTGGGATAAGGTGTTGCTAAGGGTATCTCCCTTGATGGGAGTGATGTAGTTTGTTAAAAAGGGGAAGCTCAAACCTCGGTATGTTGGTCCTTAAGTGGTTTTACGGAGGTATGATAATGCGACTTATGTATTTGAGTTGCCTTCTATTTTGAGCTCTATTCATCCAGTATTTCATGTCTCTATGTTAGGAAAGTATCTTGGTGTTCCTTCTTCGATAGTTCCTTTGGAAGGATTGGGTATCTTAGATTCTCTATCTTATGAAGAGGTCTCGATTAAGTTATTAGATTAGCAGGTTCATCAGTAATAAACCAAGGATGTGGTGTGGTTAAGGTTTTATGGCAAAACAACAAGGTGGAAAAGGTTACATGGGAAGCGGAAGCGGACATGAAGTCCAAATATCTGCATTTGTTTTCTACTTTTGATATTCATGTGGAAGGTATGTGTTCTTGAATATGTCCTTGTGTTCTAACTTTGTTAAAGGTTGGATTAATATTTGATAATGCAAATGACTCATGCTTGTGTTTGAACTACCTTGTCTGTTATTCGGGGATGAATGATCCTAGTGGGGGAGACTAAACACCCTAGTTTTTGACCCTTAGAGAATTTCCTGGATTTTGGATTCTAGACATCATATGACTTATGAGTACCAATTGTATGATGGGGTACGATTGGTATGCCTTTGGTCGTATGCTAACCAGTGTTGGTTGATGGGTTTGATTGGTTTCTAAAATAGGAACGACTAGGTTGGTATGAGTCATATGGTTGGTGAAGGGTTGGATGGTTTGGGTTTTTCCTTCACTTGATCTAAGACTTTGTAACTTAACTTGGATCTGAGTTCGAGTGGCTCACCATTATCCATAAGATTGTGTACGAGTCGTATCATTGACTCATATGGTAGACAGTGTTCAAACTTTCTTTTATTCTATTATACAAGGGATACAGTTTAGGGGTACTAATCATATGGTTGGCTATGACTTGGCTTGGGTATGTCATACGTTAGAAAGTGTTGGGTCCAAGGGGGAGGCCTAGGGTACGAGTTGTGGGTACTACTCTATGAAAGGGTACGACTAGTATGGGGAAGTCATTCCATCTGATGAGAATTTAAAGCACAGTTTAAGTTTGGGGTAATCTGGACATTTCCCTATTTAACCTCTTAAGGCCCCACGATTTATATCACCATTGGGACATCATTTACCCTATTATTATAGTCTTAAACACTTAGAAACTCTCTCTAATTCTCTCTAAGGATCTTGGGTAAGGGAAGGTTGGGGTTTCATCTAGAGGATTAAATTAGGTCTTGTACGGGTGATTTATCTCCATCATATTCATAATATAAGGCATTTACTCCTTCCTCATTGTTAGTTCCAACTAAAGGCATATTTTATACAATGTTTTCATGACATTATTATCATATAGCTTTGGGGTTTTCAAATATATGTTGGGTTTTGATATTAAATGCTTAGTTATGGTTTTCCCATATTTTAATTATGTATTTACAAGCTTTAATGGTGGTTTGGACAATTGGTCTCATGAGAATAGTTAATTGGTAACTGGAATTGGATTTTGAAAAACTATGCCCTTAACATTTTTGATAAATGCCTATGAGAATACTTTTACTATAATATTGAGCTTTTAATGGAACTATTGCATGGTATGGTTTAGTAATGGAACCCTAAATGGTTTAAATGGTTTGTAATGGTTAAATGGTAAGGTTTGGTGGTTATGGTTATGGTTAATTAAACTTTCTTGTGGCGTATAATGGATTCCGTTAAGCAAAGTTAATAATGGAACACTTGTGGGGTACAAGGGATTCCTCCAAGTTTACTTGATAATGTAATCTATGGGTACATGGGAATCCCTTCACATAAAAAGTTTGGCTAAGGACATTCCTTGCAAGCTACAGTCGGTATGACAATACCACTACTCATAGCCTTGGTTAATAAAAATGGAATAATAGTTTGGTTAGATGGTAAAGGTTTTAATTTAGCAATAATGGCGGGATGTGATAGCTAATCGTGAAGGTGCGAGTCCAATGGACGGACACTGAAAACTCATGTTTTTTGACATGAGGGCTAGTCATAGTGATCATATATGATATTATGAGGTATAGGGAAATCCTCTAAGTACACTGTACATATGTATCATGGAGAGCGAAGGGTACTTGGGAATCCCCTTCTTTTATTGTATCTATGATTCATATGGCTACATACATCGAGGCCCGTTTAGGGGTTACACTAGACCCATATAGCCTGTGGGGTGTTCCAAGATAGTTAAGCTACACATACGCGGGTTAATGGTTTTAAAGAAATGCTAAACCCAACTCCCTTTTCCGAGATAGTTATATATATGTGTATGGTTTGTATGCATATAGTTGGTTTACTTGGTTTTACTAGATGGGATTATCTTATCCTTATCCTGATTTTATGCTAGAATTCACCCGCTAACTCGTCTTCGAGCGATTGTATCCCTACGTAATGTCGGAACTGGTCATTCTACTCCTCCTGCTTAGTGATCGAATTTGAGATCAACTATTGGATTAAAGTGGTGAGCTCCCATATTTTGGAAGGCTCCATTTCATATCATGGATCTCTTTAATACTTTGGTTATTTTTGGGATATTGGTTTTATCTATGGTTGGTAGCATGTTCTAACCGAATATTATTTTTCTTTTGGTTAGTGGCTTTGTGTGACTACTATAGGTTAAAATGAGCGGTGTCGGTAGTGGTGTCAGCCTTAGTATTGGCATTGGTGTTGGGGATGATACTATTGGACTGAATTTATGATTGTTCTATCTTTTTATGTTATATTATGGACAGGAACTTGTTTTTTATATTGGTTTGGTTATGGTTGATGGTTGGTAATGGATGTTTGGACTTGTTTGGGTTGTTCACGCTTATAGACCTATCCTAGAGTCAGGAATAGTAATAAATGTTATCTTGTTTTACGTTTGGAATTTACCCAACTCAGGGTATGCATATTTGGTGGTTGGGTTGGTTAATGGGGGTGGTCATCATTCTTGGACGGACTTGGGATTCCCATTACATCAAGGCCCTGGTTGTGTCGTGTCACAAATACCATGAATCAGAGTTCAAAACAACATAAAATCCAATAAAATGCACTAGTAACTTAAGCTAAGAGTACTTGTATTATCCTTTTGATCTTTAACTTATCGTTTGGTCTGCTGGCTTGTTTCAATTGAACCTTAAAAACAATAAACAAGTTTTGCCAAAAATTATTACACAATAATACCCTTATTAACTCATTACACTCACTAGAATCCATAGAGATCAACTAGAACAACACATAGTTCAGGCTAATAACACTAGTTTTCTCGTCTAAACTCTAGGTGACCAAATTAATTCCAAACTTATTTGAAACACATCTTAAGTGTTACGATAAAGTAGTTTAACACTTAGATGCTCAATTATATAAAGATTACTCATTAATCACAGGATAAGTCCTCTAGGATAAACTAAGTAAGCCCGGATAACATCACTGGGTGCTTAAATCCACCTCTGGTAATCAGTTAAGTTTGATGAGAGGTTGACCATTGTGGAGGATCCAATTCTCATGTCATGTAAAGATGTAAGATGGTAGCTCTCTAGAGAGTTCCAATAGTTAAGGTTTATTAGAGACACTACCCAGTAAAGGATGTTACCTGGGATATCAAGAGCGAGATGTGAGCTTGATATCTCCACCTGTTTGAGCCTTCAGGTACATCTTGACCCTTTACTTTCACAGACGAAAGACCTTTTAGTAGTGGATATTTCAATGACCATCAGGTCAATTTCTGCAATTCTACACTATTTTATATTTAGAGATTTCCCATAGCTTTCACAAATCATTTATGCCTGGCTGGAGCAGACATTTTGGTTAACAGGTTATTCGTTTGGTATTTAGAGACAATGCCTATTTTAAAATTTTCATGGTTGATAATTGGGTATTAGGACTAAACTTTTTAAAAGCCTCATATACAAATTTTGATATTTTCATTAGATCCAAAAGATCAATTTTAGGATTGGGGGACCTCTAGTTTAGGTCCCTAGGCTTCTGGACACATTTCTGGATATTCGGTAGAAATTGGATAAAATGGTCGTTGGGTGTGGGGCCAATATTTTATCAAAACGATCCCAAATGGAAATTTCAATGGAGCTATTGAGTCTAGAATGTCAAATTTGGTAGGGTAGTATAGGTGTTTTGCATTCACAGGATTCTGAATGAATCTCGAGTGTCTAATTAGGAACTTGGCAAATGCCAAGTTCAGCTAGTACAACTTCAGTTGTGTATGCCAAAACTGGTAATCGTATTCGTGAGTCACTTGCCTGGGGCTAAGAAAATGACCTAGCCCAATCTTGAGACCATGATCATGTTCATAATAGCATATTTTAATGACGATTACATTCGCGAGCTAGTTTTTGCATTCACAAATGGTAGGCTAGGCTAAGAGCTGTGGTCATTACAAAGGAACCTCTGACAGTATTAAATGTTGTAAACATGATTTCTTTCCCAAGTCCAAAATCCATCAAAGCTCTCCCTAGCTTAGAGTGAGTGAAGGTTGATTAATGGTTGTTCAGGGTGAGTTGGAGACACGACTATAGTCATTTCCCCGTTATTTATTCTTTAACTTTCTATTAAATTCTTGATTAATTTTCCAATTTAAACTCGAATCCTTAGATGAATTTATGAGATGATTTTGGTTTTCTTGTGCTTAGAATATACCTATTATTTAGGGTAAATGTTTCTTGAGATTATAGGGACGTTTTAACAGTTTCAAACTTGTGATTATGTAAGCCGGCCCTACATGGGATTTTTAGCCTGATTTTGGTCCCAAAGCATTTATAGTAAATATATGTATGATTATTTTTGTATTAATAGGTATATCATTAATTTTATATCATAGTATTATGCGGAAGCTCTCAAAAAGGAAAATCACTAATTTAGTTGACATTCTCGGTCATTCATCGGCATTCAGGTTATCTAGGCTTACTTTTCTCATAGATTTGGATATATCATGCTATTGGTGTTATATTATTCAATATTTGGGTTGGAAATTATGACTTAGTTGTTTTATCAGTGAATTTTTTAATATTTAGCCGATTGGGGAGCCGTTTTTAATTAGAATTGACCCATTCGTCCTTCCCTAAGATTAAACTATAAACTTAGGAATTGTTAGTCTTATTTGAATCCTTGTAGTTTGACTTGGAAGCCTTAGTCTATATTTGGATAGAAATTTCCTTAGTATGAATGTTTGTGGTTTAGTAGTAGGTCCCGCCTTTTTTTTTTAAAGTCAAATATCATATTTAGCTCCTTATAGATCTAGGAGTCCATATTTACCATATATTCTTGGACCCTAGAATTATTTAGATGTCTTTTTGATTCTTGACTAGACATGGTAAGTTGCATTTATTTTTAAGATTAGTTCGAGTCCTACACTTACTATTTATTTATGATAGCTAAAAACTAGTTCGATTCTGGTCCTTACCATTAAATTATGATATTTAAATATCGATTGGAGTTTGTCATTTACCATTTACTTATGAAATTAGAATCCAGTTCGAGTTTGGCATTTATGATTCATATATAATATTAAGGATCTAATTTGAGTCCGATATTTACAGTACAAAGGGATTCACAAATACAATTTTTATGATCAGTTACTTTAGCATTATTATTGTCGATATTTTCTCTTGATTACATCCATCGAGCTTGTTGGGGCACGATTGGATTATATTTCTCTTGTTTGCGCCTTCTAGGCTTATGGGGCCCAATTAAGCTATAGATAGTTTATATTTTTTTGTATTATCTATCTTATTTCTTATTATCTATCAGCTGGAGCATTATTTTAGGTTTACCCTTTTTATCCCTGACTTTAGCTTACATACTCACATCTTATCATGCTTTTATCATGATTTAGCTTTGTCGACTAATGATTCCTACTAAGTACCCCTTTTTTGGTACACATACTAAACTTCTGTATCTTTTTCTATTACAGATCAGAGTAATAGCTATCACCGTTGATGATCTATCCAACATATTTTAGAGATCGATAGGGTGAGCTTTCAGAGCCATAACTAATTCTTTTTCCTTCTATTACTTTTGGGACAGTCTTTCCTTTCAGGACTATTTGTATATTGATACTATTAGTATTTGTTTTAGAGACTATTTATATATTTATACTATTAGCACACTTATTCTTTTGATCGGTGGCTCTTATACCACCTTACTAGGTCATGGGATACTTTTTCTTTCTTTCTATCTCTTATTAGATAAATATATCCTATTGTTTTTATAATATATTTCCTACAATCCAATGGTATAGTATTTTTTAGCATTTATCATAACTTCCTCCAACTATCCCATTACTTTTCATTTTGGGCTATGGTATGACTTACCTGCTACTGGGTTAAAGTAGGTATGCAATAATCCTTTAGGTCATTTCTCGTGATTTTACTTATTTTCGCCGTTAGATCTTTTCCATAACTTTCCAAGTCATTTATAGCTTGATGGAACTAATAGTTCGATTACAGGGCAGTTTATTTGGTTTGTAGAACTAGTTCCCTAATTAAAAGTCTTTGCTGGTTCCAAATGGTCACCGAGCAAAAACTTAAGTAAAATGATATCAGTTGAAAATTCTAAAAGTGCCAGTAACTCTAGAGTATGGTATTTTGGTTGGGTAGAACTTTGGTTTGGGTCCCACTACACCCAAACTCATTTCCACCTGTTGGTTGAAAAGTTGATAAATTAAAAATTTAGGTGTGGGGCCCACATTTGTTCAAAACAGCCTTGGAAGGAAAATCCAAATTTACCAACTTGTTTAGAATGTTGAAATCGGTGTGGTTTGTATTTTGGTTGCTCATATTGGACTCCGGATGCATCCCAAGGCATTGGCTAAAACTAGGAATAAATTCTAAGTTTTAGCTGTAATTTAGTGCAAAAAAATACTGCGATCATGGAGGCTTCATGGTGGCTGCGATGTTGCAATCGCGGTTCGCGTGTGTTAGTAATTTCCAGATCCAAGGGCCTGGGAAAAGTTATTTAAATTCTCTTTTGGCGAAGAATTGGTTATTTCTCCATTATCTCGAGTCCCATAAACCATAATGAAGTGTGTAGTCCCCAAATTAAGTCTAGGGTGTTGATTGGGAGCTTGAATAACTTAAATATTCATGACTAACATCGAATCTAAGGTACAAATCCTTCATTATTAGTGTTGAATTCTTGATTATATGACCCAAAATCCCAAATGGCTGAGGCTTGATTTTTAGCCCAAATTTGATTGATTTGCACTAATTTCTTGAGGAATATAATACCTAGTGGTATTTTAACATTAGGATGGTCTCAAAAGTCATTTTCTATAAGTGGGACCCACTTGGGGATTTTTGGTATTGGTTTGGACTCGAAGCACAATGGTGTAATATGGGTGTTGATATTCTCGTAATAATGCATAAATTGTGTTTTTGGTAGCTTGGATCATTAAAGAAGCTTCGAGGAAAGAGAAAATGAAGGTTGTTTATTTATGAGATATGTTTGGATTCAAGGTAGGTTAGGCTTACTTATTATTAGATTAAGCTTTATTATAATATGACTTTGATATCTTGATAAGATTGGGTGGGGTTTTAGGTATTGAAGTGGTAGATGGTAGTGTTGAGGTTAGTTGAGCAACTTAGGCTATTGTACCCAAAATATGTGATACTTGACTTGTAGCCTAGAACCTTGGTTAGTTGGATTTGTTATCTAATGAATAGCATAAGAATGCTCTAGTTTCTCTAGTTAGACGGGAGTGACCTAGTCACTCATATTGAATAATAACTTGACATTAGTTCTACATAGTTTTAGGAGTTGCCCTAGTAGCTTGGATGAATTATGAGTATTACTTGAGGAAGAATGGTACCATAGAACTACTGTGGAATGACAAAGCTCTAAGACATCACTTAGATGGCTTAGCTTAGTTCCAGGTTGAAGTTATACTTGAAGTGAAATTTGGGTTACTAGAAGCGAAACTTGACCCACCTTAAGTTTGGACTATGTAATTTTACTACTGACTTAGATGCTTGTTAATGCTTAGAATATGCCTTTGGTAATATAATGTTTAAATATGATGTTTAACCCCAGTAAATAGTTTTTTCATAATGATTGGTATTGGAAATGATGTACATGATGGGTTGATAGATTAATGGTAATTCTTAAATAGCGATGAATTGTCTTTTAGATTGAACAGATAATCATGTTATCAGATACTTCATTTACTAAATTACCATGTGGGCCTTGGATTATGTTATTACTCATATTATGTTCAAGTATGGAAACTAAACTAATATGATGCTAAAAACCCTCTTGTACTAATAATGCTAATTATGCTTATAAAGATAGGCTCTAGAAGGTATAACTATGGCTTGTATTGAACGTACCATTGATAATGTTAAGTTGGATAATATATTGATTGTTCATATCATATGAATATACTTGTTCATGCTCCTTGTAATATTTTGTGTTGATAATGAATGCTGAAGTACGATGGTAAGTCTTTCCTTACTCCTCCTTCACCTTATCCCTCACAGGACTTGTATTTTTTATCGATTGAATTGACTTATATGTATATTAATGTCATGATGATGCCCGGTAAGTTTGGAAGATATATTGATGATGTGATGATGCCAAGTTCGGAGGATATACTAATGTTATGGTAATGCCTGGTAAGTTTAGAGATTATATTGTGATTATGATAATGCCCGATAAGTCTGGAAGATATATTAATGATGCGATGATGCCTAGTAAGTCCGGAGGATATATTTATAATGTGATGATTCCCGGTAAGTTCAGAGGATATATTGATGATATGATGATGCCCGGTTAATCTGGAGGATATATTGATGTTATGATGGTGCCCGATAAGTCCGAAGGACATAATGCTGTTATGTATGGTAAGCATGATCTATATGTTTATGTGTGATAATGCTTTTATATGATTACATTCGTATGTCATTTAAAGGTATGACATTGTTCTTGGGATGTCAGTTATGATTCTTCGATACTAATCACTTGTTAAGCGGTGTAGTTCTTGCTAGAGTTGAATAGTGAATAGAAGTAATATATACCGAATAATGAATTGTGACAAGTTTGTAATGGAATATTGTGTATTGATTAAGGACTCACTTAGTGAGTTTAGATAGTATTGGATAAATGAATTGATTAAGGTATATTGATTATTTAAGTGAGTTATGTGGTGACTAATTGACTACTAGGTGACTATCTTACTTGTTGGCTTTAAGTCTAGAATACTAGTTTGTGAACCTTGTTTGGTTGAAATGTATTAACTAGTAATTGTGGTTGTTACATGGATAATATCGATGATAGATTAGCATGGGTGATGATTAATTATATTGATGTCTAAGTTATGATGTCATTTAGCCATTAATTGAGGATTTGTATAAAATTATGCTAGATACTAAAAGAGATTAATGGTTAGATAAATAAGAGTATAATGGAAATTAGTGTCCTTATCTAAATGGTGATTGGTGCTATTATTATGATTAGAAATGGGTATTATTTAGATGTGCCTATGGTCTAGTAGTGAATCTTGACTAGATGGTGAATGTTGGTTAGTGAATAATGGTTAGTTAATATCCCATGAATAAAGATTACGTGAAGAATCGATTAGGATAATAACTAGAGGTCCTTTGATGACTAGTAAATTAGTAGTTAACAATGAGTATTGATAAGTTAATGAGTAGTGCGCAAATTGAGTATATTGATGTGATAAATTCCTAAATGGTGATATGATTATGGTTATGAGTACTTTAGTATATGTTATTCAATTGCGGTAATTGATGAGAATTATGAATGTTGGCAAATGATCGTTGGTGTGAATTGTACGAAACCATGGATAGTGAGAAGTTGGTTATATATCTATATACACTGGTGATTTAATCTTTGATGCACTCTCTGGTGGTATGGGACGCTGCGATGAGTTCTTTACTTTATGTTCTATTAGGTGTACTCCCCGATGGTTTGGGATGCTGTGGTGAGTTCTTTTACTTTATACTCTAATGGATGCATATGCATTAACTTGGTATTTATGTGGTAGTAATTGTGTTAGTGTCACTTTACGCTTTTGGATCAGTTACACATCATGTGTGACAATATTGGCATGTATTTATATGAGATGTTGTATTATTGTTCTAGTTGATCATTTATTTTATATAGTGATGACTAAGGTGATCCAGGTTTGATTAGGTACCTTGACTTAGAGATATTGTCTTGCTTTATATCATCCTTATATCATAATTTAGCTTAGTCGGTCGATGATGCCTACTGAGTACCCATTGTTTAGTACTCATACTAAACTTCTGTACCTTTTTGGTGAATACCCGAGTACTAGTTGTCACCGCTGAGTTGAGATCATTTAGTGTGGATCTTTTGGAGATAGGGTTAGCTCTTGGATTTTTGAGTCGCCCGTTTTCCTTTATCCTTATTCAGTCTTTTGTATTCGAGACAAATGTATTGACTATTTTACACATATGATTTGTATTTTCTATTGTCAAACTTAGATGCTCTTGTACTGATATTACCAGGTAGTAGATTAGATTCATATTTTTATTGTCTTATTTAGTGAAACATTATTGATTACATTGTGTTCGTGTATGTTCACCCATGTTGGCTTACCTACTGGTGTATTTTAGTAGGTACCATCATGACTTCTGAATTAGGTCATGACAAATTATTATCGGAGCTTAGGTTTCACCAGTATTGTTGGTACAAAAGCAAGTGTCTAATAGAGTCCTGCAGATCAAAACATTGACATTCGTTTCCTATCTTTGGAAGGCTATGGCACATTCTTAGGTGTCCTTCACTTCTTTCACTCGTAGAGTTCTAAGATTCTGAGTTGGTTTTTAGGGTATTTTATTGACTTTACTCCTTTGCAAATGCCCAGGAAACATGCTACAACTATGCGTGAGGAGAGTCCCAAGACTATGCCTAGGGATCCTACTCCTATTCGAGGACTGCCTCATAATGCGTCCCGTGTTAGGGATCAGGATAGGCCTTCCTAAAACCCCATTCCTATACCTGAGCCAAAGATTCCTTCGCCACAGCCAGCAGTGGGCCAAGTACCAGCCCAGGCTTCACCAAGTTATATTTCCTCTTTATTGCTTAGAGATACCTTGTTTCAGCAATTAGGTATTATTAATGGTATGCAAACTACTGAAAAAAGAGTGCAGCTTGCAGCTGCTGCTCTTGGGGTTGAGGTTCTTCTTATGCTGACGGTTGTTTAGCTGATTGCCACTCAGCCTGTTGTGACCCAGCCTTCTATGTCTGCCGAGAAGCAAATGAAGTTGTGTAGATTTTTAATAATGGATTTGCCTAGGTTTCTTAGTGCTCCTGGACAGAATGCATTTGAGTTTCTTACTGCTCGTGAGAATAGGGTTTGTGGTTTAGGCCTTGTTGAGACTCATGGTGTAGATTATACCATATTCTAGTTGGATTTATCTGCTAGACAATGGTAAAGAGGTTTTATGAGTTCTAGGCCTGTGGGATCTTCTCCCTTGGACTCAGTTCTCTGAGATGTTCTTGGAGAAGTATATTCTGCGCAACCTTAAAGATAGACTGAGGATCTGTTCACCAAATTGGAGTAGGGTTCTATGACAGTCGTTGAGTATGAGGCCCATTTTAATGAGTTGCGACTTTTATTTTGGATACTGAGTATGAGAGAGTTTGTTGCTTTATGAGAGGGTTAAGGCTCCCTATTCGAATGTCTACACATTGTCTAGTTTCTATAGGTAGGACTTTTGCTGAGGTTTCAGACCATGCTAGAGTAATAGAGGACATGCACCATAAGGGTCATGATTAGAGGCCCAAGTAACTAAGAAGATTTGGTAGGAACCGTAGAAGTTTCTGATTCAGAGGTGCAGTTCTTATGTTGGGTATCCTTCATATCCATCTTTTTAGCCTCAGAGTCAAACTAGTTAACTAGATCAGGAGGCTCTTCAGACTACTAATGAAGGTCAGTTTTGTAATAGTAGTCTCCCTAGTAAGGGTAGTGATCTGTCTTTGAGAGGTTCATCTATAGGCCTAGCTAGATGCGGTGGTTACTCCAGTTCAGCCGAACCTATGAGTTGTAGTTTTGTTCGTGATTCTTATTTTACTTATGGGCCTTCTGTTTATTTTTTTGAGAGTGTCCTAGTTGTAGGGAGATTGTTGTTTCAACCTAGGGTACTACCTCTATTATGGAAGTTTATCCCTCAGTTAAAATGAGGTTTGCATGGTCACAGGGGTTGTTACCAGAGTGCTTGAGCTGGTACTTAGGTAGGCAGGATAGAAGGTCAGTTAGGTGCCCAGCCAGGTGGCGGGCATGGTCAGTTATATGTAGTACCTACTAGACCCGAGGATGAGACTTTGAATACTATAGTTATAGGTATGATTTTGGTATGTCATGAGTCAGCTCTTGCTTTATTTGATCCCGAATCATTTTATTCTTATATATCTGCTTATTATGCACAACATTTGGACTTGACTAGTGACTTATTATCTATGCAATTGTGAGTGTCTACTCCCATGTCTGATTCTTTAGTAGTGGATCGAGTATTTGGATCATGTGTTGTGATGGTTAGTGATGTTGATACTTATGTTGAACTTATTATTCTGGATATGCTAGATTTCAATGTGATTCTGGGCATGGACTAGTTATCATACTATCATGTGGTCATGGGTTGGTTTTTCAAAGACCATTACCTTAGCCATGCCCAGAGTGCCCCCAGTTATGTGGCAGGGAGCGGGTAACTGCGAGCTGATGGAGACTATTTATTATGTTTGTGCTAGGAGACTTCTTTCGAGAGACTACGAGTCTTATCTTGCTTATATATGTGATACTCATATAGAGAGTCCATCACTGGAATCTGTTCCTATTGTTTGTGAGTTTCCTGATGTGTTTCCAACTGACCTGCCCCTTGAATGTGAT
Organism: Capsicum annuum; assembly: GCF_002878395.1. NCBI lineage: Eukaryota > Viridiplantae > Streptophyta > Magnoliopsida > Solanales > Solanaceae > Capsicum > Capsicum annuum. The sequence goes on from NC_061121.1 coordinate 98,648,527, forward strand.
ATTGAGTTTGCTATTAACCTTGGGCCGAACACCCGACCTATTTCTATGGAACCTTACTGGATGGCTCCTACTGAGCTTAAGTACCTGAATTCTCAGCTTTAGGATCTTTTTGGTAAGGGTTTCATTAGACCAAGTGTGTCCCCATAGAAAGCTCGTATATTATTTGTGAAGAATAAAGATGGATCTATGTGTATGTGTATTATTTATAGGCAGATTAATAAGCTGACAATGAAGAACCATTATCCTATACCTCACATCAATGATTTGTTCGACCAGCTTCAGGGTCCAGTCATGTTTTCTAACATTTATTTGAGGTCCGTTTATCATCAACTGAAGATTTAGGCTGAGGATATCCTGAAGATATCTTTCAGGACCCATTATGTTCATTATGTGTTTTTTGTGATGTATTTTGGGATAACTAATGCCCCAGCAACGTTCATGGATTTGATGAACCGTCTGTTCGGACCTTATCTAGACTCCTTCATTATTGTGTTCATTAATGACATTCTTATGTAATCGAGGAGTAATGAGGAGCATGCATATCATTTAAGGATCATGACCCAGACCTTGCAAGATCTTGTGCTTTTTCCCATGTTCTCTAAGTGTGATTTTTGGCTTGAGACAGTGTCATTCCTTCGTCGTGTGATATATAAAGACTTTATTATGGTTGACTTGGTTAAGATTTCTGCAATTCGTGATTGGGATAGGCCTTCAGCATCTTATGTCCTAGCGACAGCTTAATGCTCGCCAACGTATGTTTCATCCAAGTGCACATGCAAGTGTTCTAACTAATTAGTAAGTGGCCTTATAGAAGCCAAGTATTGATCCCTCACGGACTTGTCTTAGCAACTATCTAATTATAGTTCACTATTGAGATTTAAGTGGTGCAAAGAAAATCAAAAGTATTTGGAATTTATAACTTTCTGTAAGCTAAACAAAGCAATAAATTTAAGTGCTTGGACTATAAATGGAGAGAAACCTAGGGTTAAGGCTCCACGAACAATCATACTATACTATAGAATTTCATTGGTTAAGTTACTTATCTTTGTTGTTGATTCACAGGGTTGATATAATGATTATGGTCTTCTGAGTCTCTAATCACCTTTTTTACTTAGTCCACAACTACATTGTTGAGTGGCGATGTGGTTACTAAGTTAAATGCATTTATATTTCATCCTGTAAGTGAACCAAATAGGTCACCTAGGTATATTCCTATCCTATATGATAATTATAACCTTTGTTATGTGGAAATTTATAATCCTACTTTGTTTATCCCCACATACTATCTTCTTGTTCCTTCTTCCGGGATCACAAGTTGACTATGGATTTATTATAAGGGTCAAAAATCCTTAAAATAGTGATAACAAAGATAAATAAACAACCAAATATGATAATAATGTAAACAAAATCACTTCACAGCAATAGTAATCACGTTCTTGGCTTTAACCCTAGAAAGGGGGCGTTTAGCTGCTCATGGATGTAACTGTTATAACAATAATGAAAAGCATGTTAAAATCAATTAAAACTAAAGTAAAATAATAAATACCCTAATTTATGTGTTTTACAACCTCCTTGAATGTTTCCACGTCGTCCAAGCTATTTTGAATTGTGCATAAGTGTCCACTTTATAGGAGGACAATTTGCCCGAATTTGAGAATAGGTCAGCGTCGCTCCTCTTATCGCATCGACTAGGCAGCGCGACACACACTCATAATAGATACACACTATTTTGGGTCCTTTATGAATCTCTATATGTATGGAACTCATCCATATCAGCGGATTGGGTCCGCGATGCACCATGAATATCCAAGGTGTCTATTTTACGTCAAAACTTGTCCCATGCAATTGTCCATCAATTCTAAGGCTTGTGGTGTTGTTTACACTTGATTTACAGATTTTTTATCATCCATATTTAATCCTCATAAACTAAAAAAGAATCCTATAACACCAAACATAACAAATTAGAGTTCAAAACAACACAACATACAAGACGGTGAACTAGAAACTTAAGCTAAGAATGCTAGTTTTTGCCCCTTTTGAACTTTAACATAGTTTTGACTCTTGGCTTGATTAAATTGAAATTTAAACACTATAAAAAAGTTTTTACACAAATATTTACACAATAATACCATTAGGAACTCATTACATATTCTAGGATTCATTAAGATCAACTAGAAAAACACATAGCTCAAGCTAGCAACACTAGTTTTCTCATTTTCACTCTAAGTGACCAATTTAAGTTCAAACTTGTTTGAAAAAACATCGTAAACATTTTAATCAAGTAATTAAACGATTAGATGGTCATATATATAATTATTAAAACATTAAGAACATAAGAAGTCCTCAAAACAAAGATAATTAAGCTAAGATAACAACACTCACCTACACTTAAATCCTTGTTTGTCCTTGAACAACTCTTTACTCTGAGCATCATAATTAGATAATACTCTACACTTAAATTACATTCAAGACACTCAAGCTAGTACTATAATGACTACATATAATGCAAGTCCTTATACTAAACATGTTAGATACACAATTTAAAGCTCAAGAATACTACTCCAAAACATCCTAGGCTTAAGAGTAGACTCAACAAGTTTGCAAAATCATACGTATTTCTCAATCAAAGACACCATACAAATCACCCAACTATCATTAAAAATGTGCCCTCACCACTAGAGAGTTACCCATATTCACTCACATAGATGTAGTTTATCATAAAATTGGTGTGAGCATCAAATTACACTCTCTCTCTTAAAGAATTAACAAATTACACAAGATGAACCACAGGCTTCCCTGTAGTGTATCACTCTACTAAAGTCAGAGTGTTAAAGCTCAGGATCAACTAGGTCTTTAAGGGTTGTAATCTAGGTCAAGGGATGGGTAGGAACTATTTTGATTAAAAATAGTGACTATCTTCCCTAAGCATTTTAATACATCAAAATTTTCATTCATTTCACCTTTAACAACCAATTTCTATCGCTTATGTCTACCTACATCTCTTGTTTTGCCCCATCTTATTAAGCTTATTCACATATACTATGAAGGAAGTATTCCATTCACATATTATTCAATTTGAAAATTCTATATTCTTTTTATTACACAACTCCCAACCACAACACATATCAATTTTCAACACCAAAAGCTATTCCTTTGGGGCTTCGCTTTCACCTTTTCCCTACCTGAATTTCAAACTCCTTAACATAATTAATTTTTATCTAAAGAGCTTAGGAGCTTTGGATCAAATTACGGTCAATCACAATAGGGGATCTAGGCTACATATGATGCTTCCAAAGAAAATAAGATAAAGGATTAATGGGGTTAACTAGGATTATGCAAAAGGGCACGTTAGAAAAAGGGTCTAAACGTGGCTATCAATGAAATGCCTATATCATCTCCTAAACCCATACTCTTTATTTTGCTTTTCATACATACCAGGAAAGTTCTAGACACCAAGTATAACAATTAATACACAAAAACCTCACACACACATGGCATATGCTCAACTCAAGTAGGATAATTATAGACTCTCAACCAAACAATTACATGAATTTAACATTATGCCAACAACTGCAAGAGTCATAATCATGAGCCTAGGAGTCTCAAAAGTAATAATTCACACAATAAACATGCTCTGTACAACAAAAATACTTGCATTATTTAATCACATATAGCACCAACAAGAATATCTCATTTATTCCTAACACAAAAATTTTAAAACTACATCTAAAATGGGAATTTTCACACCCACACTTAGAAATACACTTTTCCATCAAAGTAAAATTAAATGTAGAGATAGAAATACTCCCCAAGGCCTCTAAGCCTAGCTAGTAGCATATTTTATCATAAACAGGGTCTGGGGAACCTATACTTAGTCTTCACCATGCTTCTTAGCTTACGTTTCCAGTACTCAGACTTCCCATCAACCTATAACTCAACAAAAATAAAAACTAAGTGAAGTATAAACTAAAAATACTAAAAATAAAATCTACCTTAACTTAGGTTGCCTCCCAAGCAGCGCCTGATTTAGTGTCGTGACACACCACTATTATACTTAACTATTTTCCTTCACCCTCTTCCTCCTACTTGGAGGCCATCTTTTTATTAATATTTGACCTCTTGTGTGTGTACTCTCAAGGTCAACAACTTTCTATAAAATAGCCTTTTCAGGATCATCAATCAACATCACTTTAGGCTGGGGTATTTGTGTCTTGGAAAGCTCAATGAGAGTGTCTGAAGAGGTCTTTGATGAACTAAACTCCACCACCCACACTTATCCCCTTTAATCACTATAATCAACCACAAATATTTGTAGTGGGATAGAGTGTTGAGTAGTTTGTAAGCTTTGTAAACGCCTCTTCATCGTCCAACCTCATTATAGCACGCCCTCCTCTCATATCTATCAGTGCTTCTTCCATCACCAAGAATAGATGTCCCAATATGATTGACACCCTTTTATTTTCCTATAAATCTAAAATAATAAAATCAGTAGGAGTAATAAACTCACCAAACTTGATGAGAACATCCTTTATGATTCCTTCAGGATGGGTTAAGGTTTGGTTTTCCAATTAAAGTATCATAGAGCATGTTTTCGGTTTCCCCAAGACCAAGGTATTGAATAAATATTGGGGCATCAAATTGATAATTGCCCCTAAATTACTCAATCCATGGACCACCTCGTTATTTCCAATTTGAATGGGAAGAGTGAAACTCCCAAGGTCCTTGATCATTTTAGGCATCTTCTGCATCAGTATAGAGATACACTCTTTAGTGAGTGCTAATGTCTCAACATCCTATAGTTTAAATTTATTAGTTACCACGTCCCTCAAATACTTAACGTACTTGGGCATTTCTTGCAAATCATCTAGAAGAGGAAAGTTAATGTGAAGCTCTTTGAATGTGTCAAGGAAATTCTTGAAACATGCATCCTCCTTTGATTTTCTTAATATCTATGGAAATAGTGGTGATGGCCTCTCCTTAGCTTGATCAACAACTTTTATTTTTGAGTACTCAGACATTTTTAAATTATCAACACCTTTGTCATCTTCCAGTCGAGGAGCCAACTCTATATCTATCTTCTTAGTTTTATTTAGAGGCCTTTCATCTAGCTCTTTACCTTTTCTCAAAGTGATTTCCATTACTTGTTTAGAAGGTTCAGTATCACTTGGAAAATTACCCTAAGTCCTGACATTTGGTGCCTACTGCATTTTCCCCAACTGATTTTCCAAATTATTCTACAGCACTTACTGATTTTTTAGTTCTGTAACTACCTGTTCGTGGGTGAATATGGTTTTCTTTAACACATCCTCTATGTTACTAGCCTGTGTGTTCTGTTGCTGCTAAAACTGATATAGTTTGTTATTATTCTTAGATTGATTAGGTGTCTAGTTTTCCACTTTAGATTGTAGGCATTACTATAATTTGTCCTTTAAGAATTACACATAAACATAACTAACTCATGCTTTGCTCCACATATAGCTGCAGAGTGACCACTATTGCCACAAACCTCACATACCAACCTATGGTATACTGCACTTCATTCACTTGAGCCATAGTTTGATTCACACCCAATTTGCTGAGTTGGTTTATTATCTGGTTCTGCATGGCAAGAGTTGAGCGGCCAAGGTCGTAACACTGTTAACTTCAATTATTGTTACACCCTTTTCACTAAAGCTCTTGAGGTATCACTATGCCAATCTAGATTACCTTGAGAAATATGGTTAATCAATGTGTATATTTGATCATACATCTTTTCCAATTCTTGACTACCTGTAGCTGAATCTAGTAAAATTTTTCTATTATGGTCAAGTCCCTCAACAAAAGTGTGAGATAGTACCGCATTGGACTTCTGATGATATGGACAGTCCCAAATAAAAACTTTGAACTTCTCCCAAGAAAGATATAGGCTCTTATATGGCCTCTGTTTGAAGCTCACAATCTCATTGCAAAGTTTTCCAGTCTTGCCAGATGGAAAGAAACTAATAAGGAACATCTAGGCTAGGTCATCCTAGGTAGTGATTAAACTTTCTGGCTCAGTGTTCTACTATTTCTTTTCTTCCCCAATTAGTGAAAAGGCAAAAAATGTCAGCCTTACATAGTCAATTGACATACTTTTAGGGATGAATGTGTCACTGATCTCCAAAAAGTTCTACAAATGGACTTGTAGATCTTCATGTGAAAGCTTGATGAACTGTCCATTACTAATCAAGAGCTACATCGTGTTTTGTTTCATCTCAAATCTACCTCTAGAAACTAGGTTTTTTAAAGGGGGAAGTTAGATTTGTCGCAAGTGAGATTGCCACTTTACGAACTATCCTGCGGGCTAGTTATTCTCATCTATGGGAGAAGGAATGTCTTGTTCCTCTTGAAATTCTAAGATGTGATAGAGAAAGACTGTTTCTCTCCTCCTCTGATGTATGCATTATTTGGGCTTAGGGTTGGATTGAACCAACTCCTTAGCTTTTGCATACTTATTATTATGTAAACCTATTTCCTACAAATTCGAAACCAATACCAAGTGAAAAGCACCAAAGAAATCTAAAAAATAAAACTAAAATTAATGCAGTTGCCAAATTACAAGTTCCTAACAACAGCACCAAAAACTTATTGCACCTAAATGCACACGAAAGTGTACGTAGTCTCAACAAGTAGTAAGTGGCCTTATAGAAGCAAAGTATCAATCCCATAAGGACTTGTCTTAAAACTATATAATTTTAGTTAACTATTGAGATTTAAGTGGTTCATAGGAAATCAAATGAGTGTGGAATTTACAACTTTTTGTAAGCTAAATAATGCAATAAATTTAAGTGCTTGGACTATCAATGGAGACAAACCCAGGGTTAAGGATCCACAAACAATCATTCTATGCTATAGAATTGTATTGATCAAGTTACTTATCTTGGTTGTTGATTCACGGGGTTTATATTATGACTATGGGCTTTCGAGCCTCTAATCACCGATCTAACTTAGATCCACAACTACATTATTGAGTGGGGATGTGGTTAATAAGTTAAATTCTTTTATATTTTATTCCGTACGTGAACCAAATAGGTCACCTAGGTATATTCCTATCCTAGATGAAAATTATAACCTTCATTATGTGGAAGTTTATAATCCTACTCTATTTATCCCACGTACTATCTTCTTGTTCCTACTTTCAAGATCACAAGTTGACTATGGATGTATTCTAAGGGTCACGAATCCTTAAAATAATTTTAAAAAGGATAAATAAACAAAAAAATATGATATATAATCTAAACCAAAGTAATTCAAAGCAATAGTAATCATATTCTTTGCTTTAACCTCGGAAAGGGAGCTTTTAGCCGCTCATGGATTCAACTGTATTCACAATAATTAAAAACATCTTAAAATACATAAAAAGAATAAAAGTGAAAGAAGAAAAACGCTAATTGAATTTTTATCCAGCCTCCCTCAATGTTTCCATGTCTTCTAAGGTGTTTTGCATTGTGCACAAGTGTCCTATTTACAGGAGGACAATTTTGCCAAATTTTAGACTAGGTCCGCGTTACCCCTCTTATCGTGGGGACTAGGTTGCGCGACGCACCCTCACGGTGGAGACACACTGTTTTGGGTCCCTTAGAAAGCTCCATATGTATGGAAAATTCCACATAACAGTGGATTGGGTCTGTGACGCACCATGGACATCCAAGGTCTCTGTTTTACGTCAAAACTTATCTCATGCTATTATCCTTCCATTCCAAGCCTTGTGGTGTCGTTTAAACTTTATTTAAAGAATATGTTTCATACATGTATCATAGTTATAAACATACAAAGTGTCCTCTAACATCAAACACCACGAATTATAATTCAAAATAACACAACATCCAAGTCGGTGAACTAGAAACTTTAGCTAAGCATACTATTTTTGCCCCTGTTAATCTTTAACTTTGTTTTGACTCTTGGATTGATTCAATTTCAATTTAAAAACTATAAAAAAGTTTTTCCATAACTAATTACACCATTATACCTTTAGGAACTCATTAAACACACTGGATTTATCGAGATCATCTAGAACAACACATAATTCAAGCTAATAACACTAGTTGTCTTGTTTTCAGTCTAAGTGACAAATTTAAGTACAAACTTATTTCAAAAATACCTTAAGCATTGTAATCAAGTAATTAAAAACTTATATGCTCATTTATATCATTATTAACATATTAAGCACACAAAAAGTCCTCAAAACAAAGCTAAATAAGCTAGGATAACAACATTGAGGTGCATAAATCCACCTCAGATTAGTGTAGATGGATAGAGTTGATACTTTATCAAGATATTTAGACCTTGTATCATCCAGGTAAGAAAAATATATCATGCCTTGACTCGCAAGGCAGTGTGTATGGGTAGCTTGGCATTCATATTAGTTTCTCAGAAGCCTATGGCATGGGATATTCAGTCCTCAGAAAATTTGATGGTTCCCCTAAATATTTCAAATCCTGTAAGGATTTTGGCATGTATGGAGGTGAGGTCCTCCTTGTTTGATAAAATTTGTTATCACCAATATAAGGATAAAAATTATGTTTCTTCCATGATCAAGTGGAGAGTTGTAAGTCTGGGAGGCACACTATGGACTCTAAGGGTATTTTGAGATTTCAAGGTCATATTTTTATTCAACGGCTTGATGACTTGATTTAGTTGATTCTTCATAAGGATCACAATTCTTGATATTCTATTTATCCTAATATTACTAAGATGTATAGAGATTTGAGAAAACATTACTGGTGAGATGGTATAAAGAGAGATATGGCAGACTTTATGGCTCATTGCCTATTTTGTAAGTAGGTTAAGGTCGAGCATCAGCAACTAGGAGGATTGACTTAGAGGTTGACCATTCTCGAGAGGAAATAATAATGGATTACTATGGACATTATTAGTGGTTTTCTTCATACTTCCTGTTGTCTTATTTGTATTTGGGTTATTGTGCATCGTTTGACCAAGTCAGCATATTTTATTCCTATTTAGATAACTTTAAGTGTTGAAAGAATAGACCATATTTATGGGCAGAAGATAATTTGTTTACATGAGTACCCATTTATAAAATATCAGACCGTGGTTCTATATTTACTATGCAATTTTGGAGAGCATTCCATGAGGAGTTGGTTACTAGGGTGGATTTGAGTACAATTTTTCATCTACAAATGGATGGTCAGTCTGAGTATACTATTCAAGTGTTGAGGATATGCTTGAAACCTATGTTATGGATTTTAGTGGAGAGTGTAATCAACACTTATCATTTGTAGAGTTCGCATACAACAACAATTATAATTTGAGTATTGAAATGCTGCCTTATAAGGCTTTATATTGTTGGAGAGGTCAATTTATGATAGTATGGTTTGAGACATTCTAGGTGAGACCTCATGGTACAAATTTGATTCAATACTCATTGGATAGAGTTAGGGTGATTCAGGATAGGCTCAGAGTAGCTCATTTAAGCAGAAGGCTTACACTGAGCGTAGGCTCCATGCCTTGAGATTTAGAGTTAGTGACTGTGAGTTCCTTATTATTTTCCCCATGTGAGGTGTGATAAGGTTTGGTAGGAAAAGTAAGATCAACCATAGATATGTTGGTCCTACAGTTGGCGAATGGCCTATCAGTTAGCCTTGCCTCTAGATTTCATTGTTGTTCATATAATTTCCATGTCTCTATGTTACGTAAGTATATTCTTGATCAGTCTCTTGTACTTATATAGGACTCATTCTAGTTAGATGAGCAGTTGACCTTTGTGGAGAAACCCGTGCTTGTTTTGGCTATTGATGTGTGGCAGCTATATTCTAAAGAGATTCCTGTAGTTAAGGTTTAGTGGAAGCATTAACTAATAGAGGATGCCACTTGGGAGGTCGATAGTGGTATGTTGGCACAATATCCTCACTTGTTCGAGACTTTAGGTATTTTCTCCATACTTAACTTTCGAGGCAAAAATCTCGTAGTAGTGGATATTGTTATGACCCTTCAGGTCATTTCTCATGATTTCGCTTATTTTCACCTTTAGAGATTTTCCATAGCTGACCCAAGTCATTTATGATTTGCTAGAACTAATAGTTTTGTTACCGAGTAGTTTGTTTGTTTTTTAGAACCATTTTCCTATTTAGAAGTCTTCGCTAGTTCTAAGCAGACACTGAGATAAAACTTCAACAAAACGATATTGGATGTAATTTTTTAATGTGCCAGTAGCTTCGGAGTATCTATTTTAGGTTGAGTAGACCTTTAGTTTGCGTCCCGCTGCACCTAAACTCAGTCGACCTATTGATCAAAAAGTTGATAAATTGAAAATTTTGGTGTGGGCCCTACATTTGGTCAAAATAACCTCGGATGGAAAATATGACTTTGATAATGCATCTAAAATGTCAAAATCAGTGTGGGTATATATTTTGTTTACTCATATTGGACTCCAAATGCATCCCGAGACATTGTCCAAAACTTGGAATAAATTCCATATTTCAGTTATCATTTAGTTCAGAAAAAGTACCACAATCATGGAGGTTTCATAGATATTGCGATTCTACGATCGCAGCTCACATGTATTTGTGATCGCCCTATCCAAGGGCCGTGGAAGGGTTGTTTAAATGCTCTTTTGGCCGAGAATTGACCATTTCTCATTGATTTAAGTCACATAAATCTTAATGGAGTTTGTAGTCCCCAAATTGAGTCTTGGGTTTTAATTGGGAGCTTGAATAACTTGCATATCATGATTAACATCGAATCTAAGGTATGAATCCTATACTATTAGTGTTGAATTCTTGATTATTTGACCCAAAACCCTAAATGGTTTGAGGCTTGAGTTTTAGCCCTAATATAATTGATTTTCACTAGTTTCTTAAGGTATATAATTCCCTAGTGGTATTTGAAGATTAGGTTGGACTCAGAAACTTATTTTCCATAAGTGGGGCCCACTTTAGCGTTTTTGGTATCACTTTGAACCCGAAGCACAATGGTACAATATGGGTGTTGATGTTCTCATAATAATCATAGATTGCGTTTTTCATAAATTAGTTCATTGAAGAAGCTTTGAGTAAAGAAAAAGTAAACATTGATGGTTCACTAGCTATATTTAGATTTGAGGTAGGTTAGGCTTATTATTATATTGAGCTTTATTATAATATGACTTTGATATCTTGATAAGATTGGGTTGGGTCTTAGGTATTGAACTGGTAGATGGTAGTGTTGAGGTTTGTTGAGCCACTTAGGCTATTGAACCCATCAAATGTGATGCTTGACTTGTAGCCTAGAACCTTGGTTAGTTGAACTTGTTATCTCATGAATCGCATGAGAATGATTTATTTGCTCTAGTTAGATGGGAGTGACCTGGTCACTCATATTGAATAGTAACTTAACGTTAGTTGTGCATAGTTGTGGGAGTTTCCCTAGTATCTTGGATGAATTATGAGAATTACTTGAGGAAGAATTATACAATAGTACTAGTGTGGAATTACAAACTTCTAAAATATGACTTAGTTGGTTTAGCTTAGTCCCAAGTAGAAGTTAGGCTTGAAGAGGAATTTGGGTTATTAGAATCAAAATTTGACCAGCCTTAAGTTGTGACTATGTAGTTTCATTAGCGACTTAGATACTTGTTAAATGCATAGAATATGCGTTTATAAATATAATGGCTAACCTCGCTGAATAGTTTATTTTTGATGATTGGTATTTGAAATGATGTGCATGCTGGGTTGATAGATTAATGGTAATGATTGAATAGCAATGAATTGTCTTATAGATTAAACACAAGACTATGTTGTCACTTACTTCGTTGACTAAATTTCCATATGAGACTTGGATTATATTATTGCTCATATTATGTTCAAGTATGGCATCAAAACTAATGTAATACTAAAAATCCCCTTGTGCTAATAATGTGAATTATGCTAATAAAGAGGGGCTCTAGAAGGTATAACTATGGCTTGTATTGAAAATACTAATGAATATGTTAATCCCGGTAAAATATTGAGTGTTCATATCATATGAATATACTTGTTCATGCTCCTTGTAATATTTTGTGTTGATAATGAATGATGAAGTACAATGGCAAATTTTTCCTTACTTCTCCTTTACCCTATCCCTCATAGGTCTTGTATTTATTATCGATTGGATTGACTTATACACACACACATACACACACACACACATATATATATGTATATTAATGTCATGATGATTTCCGGTAAGTCTAGAGGATATATTGATAATGTGATGATGCTCGGTAAGTACGAAGGATATATTTATGTTAGGATGATGCCCGGTAAGTTCGGAGGATATATTGACATAATGATGATGCCCAATAAGTTCGGAGGATATATTGATGATGTGATGAGGCTCGGTAAGTGATGCTTTATGGAAACACAACACTTTTGATGCTTAAAACCATGAAATTATACTTGAACTTAGGTCATTTTAGTAGATATGATGTGCTTTTGTGGTTATTGCAGGTAAAATAGGTCAATATAAGTGTTGGATAGAAATTGGAAGAAAAAGTCTTAAAATACCTAAGTTTCAGAAGGTACGGGTTTCCTCATGAGTCAACACCTTATATGACTCGTAGGTTAACTCGTAAGCACAATAGGAACCAAGGCATGGAAGAAAAGCTAGGTATTGAGAAGATATGACTGAGCATACGAGTCGTTAGTTGAGGATACGGGTCGTATCATAAAATTGTACACAAAGTAGAACCCAAGGAAGATATTAGAGTTGAAGTATCAGAAGACTATGAGTCGAAAGTCTGAGTATGACTCATATGATCCAATCGTAAATAGATCAGTGTCTAAGCTTGGAAACACAGAAGTCCGATACACCCAAATTATACCTCTCTTACAAGAGAGTAAGCGGTCGCTGTCAAATATAGAACCCAACTAGGTTGGGTGTCAAATCCCATAGGGAATACTGTGTTACTAAGTATTGTAGTTGTTACTGGACTGTTGGTCAGAAGTTTCTGAATGGGGTGTTTTGGTTTAAATTTGAAATGATAGTTACAATATAACAATGAAGCAATATGTGTATAAATATTTGATCATAGAGAATGACAAGTTAGGGTTATGTCCACCTTGTACCTTTTACTTCTCTATTAACTATGAGTAATAAGGATTTATACATGCATGCACTTATAGAGAGATGTATTCTAATTCAAAATCCAAGTGCTTCTCAACCATCAAGGATTTATTTACCTTAGTTCTCTCGAATCCAAAGTGTACAACCAATCATCCGAACTCTCAAAGTAGTTAATCCTGCTAAGGCATTAACATGTAAAATAGAGGTTGTAAAACCTATTTTATTGTCACTACTCTCTTTTTCAAATAGTAACTTTTCTATCAAACAAGTTATTACTATAATGGCATATTCCCTATGTTTGCAACCATGAGAATTCAATCATAACGAAGAGAGTAATGATATAAGTGGATTAACACATCATAAATTCAAAAACTCATAGCAATAGAAAGTATACTACAAGGTTTCCATAACCCTAACTAATAAACTTAGCTACTCATGAATAAAATAAAAATCACAATAGAAATATTCATCATACCAAAACTTAGAACGATCTTGGTAGAGAAGATGAATAGTGAAAATAAGAAAGAAAAACATTTTTTCTCTCTCTCCTCAAGCTAAGCCGTTTTCTCTTGTTTTCAAAATAATACAGAATAATGAATAATCCCTAAAAATTCAGCCATAAGGCTTTTAATAACATCCTTATCTAATAAATTGCTACTGCATCCTTAACTATTTAAAAATATTGAATTTGCCCGGAAAAAAGTTCTCATATATCACATTCAGTCCAAAAGCTGCTTTCCTTTTATGTGAAGTTTCCTTTGCTATCCACAGGTCCCCAAAGTGTCGTAACCTTCCTTATTAGTACCTGAAAATCATGCTAATCACATGGGTCATCTCACTTAAGTAAAAATAGACAAAGTTCAAGAATTATGTATTTTATCCTCAAAACTTAGCTAAAACATGGGTAAGTTATGGTGCTTAGATGTATAAATACGCCTAACATCAAAGTCCTATGTGGATACAATTTAAGTCCACGAGTCGTATGATTAAGGTACAACTTGTGAGCAGGAGTCATAAGTAGAATAGAAAAGTTGAAGCCTAAGGGACTAGACACTGAAGTGGATACGAGAGGCATGGTACGACTCATAATAAGACGGTATAAGTGGATGAGGGAGTCGTACCTTGTGCCGACATAAATTTACGTTTTTCATTTTTATTAGGATTTCTAAGTATTATTGAGATAATATAAATACCTTAGGTTTATCTTTTACTAGGTGACTTACTTTGACGTACTTTGACATTTTTTTTACTACTTCGCAATTATTTTTGAGATTTTGGGTTGTTATTTGTTTGATAACTTGGGATTTTATTCATCTTATTCTTTTCCAATTAATTACATGTTTTCTTAATTGATAATCTTGGATTCTTGCATGAACATAAGCTTCCAATTTCCCTTACTAGGGTTGTGGGAACCCTGGCAGATTAGCTACGTAAAGGAAGTGGGAGATTCATCTATTCTAGGTTTTAGGCATGTATTTTAATCTTCTTTACAATAAATACCCTCAGAGCTACTACAGATGCTTGGGGACAACCTGTATTTACAAACATTCTCACAAGGGAGTTTGTGATTCGAAAAAGAGGATTAAGATAGTAATTTGAGATTTGCCTCCACCATATTACTACCTTATCTCATCTAATCTCTTGAGACTCAAAAGTTGAAAGTGAACTGAAGTCATAAACAAATAGCAATAAGGCGACACTGTGAGACTCACAAGGTAAAGGGTTAGATTTATCAACACGTTCACATGATAGTTGATAATACATATCTTATTGACTTTACATGTAGAACAGTAGACTAAGTGGACTGAACACGAGAAATTTATGGAGTTGAGAAGACAGGTAGAGCATATGCTTAGTGTTCGTCTTCTATTGTTTACAACACAAAACATTCAAGATTTGGTAACTAGTTACTGATAATTCCAAATTCCCCCCATTTACTTTCCACACTGCTTGTGAATTACATTAAGTTAAGCATCTATTCAATTTTTTCCCTGTAGGATCGACCCCAACGTAGTTGGGTTACTATATTTGGCATCGACTGCAATATACTTCTTTTGGAGGTTTGTTTTGGGCAACATAAAATTTTGGCTCCGTTGTCAGGGAACACAGCTTGAGTATTTTATTGAATTGGAGAAGTTTGCGAGTTTTATTTTCGATTTTGTTTTGGCATACGCCAGTGTATGTCAAACCCTAGGAGAACAGGAAATCCCTTAGTCCCTTTTGATCCAGAGCCAGAGAGAATTCTTCAAACAAGAAAAAGAATGTCAGTTAAATTTCATGATGGGGTTTAAGACACTCCACCTGTTGATCCTAACCCGACACTTTCGAGTGCTCCAGTTGATTAGCAGAATGTTGCAGATTTATAGATACAATAACTAATAGCTACTGCTGAGGAAGAAAGAAGAACAAATTAAAAGACTAGATTAGCTAAAGAGGTTGGGTTAGCCCAATAAAAAGGTCTTTCCAGGTGAGACAGTTCAGAGAGGTAAAGCTCTATTGTTTCCTACATATCAACACTTATACCCATACGATGATGAAGAAGAGATGAGTTAAGTTAAACCTACTGAGACAAGAGCCATCTTTACTCCTGCTTTACCCCATGTGAATTTTAATATTACAAGTGTCATGATATAATTGTTGAACTTGAAGGGTATATTTTCAATATCAGCTACTGATGATGCAAACATGCATCTTGATAACTTTTTTGGGATCTGCACAGTATATACTATTCTAGGGTACATTAGGAAGCTTTGACATTCAGGTTATTCCTATTTTCATTGTTAGGTGAAACATCACTATGATTAGGGAAATTTCCATGGGCTAAATCACTAATTGGCATAAGTCTAATAAACAGTTTCTAAACTAATTTTTTCCTCCTGTATAGATGTTGTAGTTGAAATATGAGATTTATAACTTCAGATAGTTACCTGTAGAACCCTTGTATGAAGTGTGGTTTAGATTTAAGAAGAAGTTGAGTATAGTACATAATCACAAAACCAGAGAATCAAATTTGTTAGAAATGTTATTTAGATCATTGAATATCTATTCAAGAGTAATGATCGATATAATTTTGAGAGGTGCATTCAAGCATATTAGATACCATATAGTGCAAGATATGATGGATGATATTTTAGTGACTAATAAATGTTGGTATACTAGAGATGCAGAACATGGTGTAGTTATATATGTTATTGGAGTAATAGATGATTATGAAGCTGATTTTGTAGAACAAGAGGTTGCATGGCTTCATACTAATATTGGGTTGCTTACAAAAAAATTGCAACAATGATTGATGATAAAATTAATACAGTTGCGGCATAGGGATTTACTTTTAGAATTTTTAAGATTGAATCTGAAGAACAAGCAAAGTATCTTGATCATTGGTTGGTGGATTTATGATCCTAAGGGCAAGGAATTAAAGGTCATAACTATTATAATGAAAGATAAAGAGACAGAAGTAGAGAGAGATGGTGATTAGAAAAATAACTGCAAGGAGAAGAGTGACAACTATGTTCCACAAGGTAACTGTGACTTAGAATCCAGGATGGATAGACTGTTGTCAAAATTAGTCAAGGGGGAAGAAAATCAAGAGAGTTACCTTAAGGATATCAAGGTAGACCTATTAGGGCTAAACGAGAATGTTGAGTTACAAACCATAACAATTAAGCAGTTAGAGCAAAAATTTGGTCACATATCAGCCATAGTAATTCAAAGACAACCTGCCACTCTCTCAAGTAACATGGTGGCTATTCCAATGCATTATGGTCACTGCTATGCCATTTCCACTCTATATGGTAAATCCCCCATAAACCTACCTGTACCAGTTGTAGATGAGCAAAACAATGATAATGATCTTATTGATGTGGGTAGTAGTAGAAATTAAGATAAAAGAGAAAATAAGGCTGAGGAGCCTATTTTGAAGCCTATCCCTACACCTTGTCTTCCTTTTCCTCAAAGTGTCAAAAGAAAGAAGAAAATGGTAAGTATCAAAAGTTTTTTTCTGTGTTGAAGGAGCTATTAGTCAACATCCCAACTGTAAAAGTATTAGAGAAAATGCCAGGATATGCAAAATTCATGAAATATCTAATCACCAAGAAACGGTCATTTAGATATGAGTCAGTCGACATTATTTATCATTCCAGTGTTCTAGCTACTAGATCATTGGTAAAGAAGAAGAACAATCCTGGTGCTTTCACTATACCTTTCACCATTGGATCTTCCTACTTTGCTCATGCATTTTGTGATTTGGGTGCTAGAATCAACCTCAAGGCATTAGCAGTGTATAAACAGTTGGGGTTGGGGGCACCCAAACCAACCACTATGATATTGGTGATGTCAGATAGGACTGTGAACAATCTAGTAGGTATTTTATGTGATGTATTGGTGAAGGTGGCTTCTTTCATTTTTCCTACATATTTTGTGTCATTGGACTGTGAAGTGGACATCTAAGTCCTAATTATTTTAGGATGACCATTCTTGGCTACAGAAAGGACGTTGATTGATTTGGATCTAAGACATCTGATGTTGAGACTCAGTAATGAACATGTGGTGTTCAATGTAAGCAAATCCATGAAGTATCCTGATGAGTTAAGAGTGGTATCCATGATTGATATGCATAATGATGAAATGAATTCATTCTATGATGTTGATTCTACTACACTTTGGGTTGATAGTTCTGTTTCTACTGTACATATTAAAGAGAGGTTGGGTATTGAAATATTAACAGCAGTGATTATGAACTTTGATAGTGATGGCATTAAAAAGTATGATGAGATGGTATGTGCACTTTCTGAGAGTGGTTCTTACATTTATGCACCAGAGAAGCTTGATTCGGATTTAAAGAATAGATCTACTCTACCTTCTCATCTATCCATTGAAGAGCCATCAGTCTTAGTGTTGAAGGCCCTCCCTTCTCATTTTTGATATGAATTTTTGGAGTCCAAAAAAACTTTGCCGATAATTATTACAGCCAATTTGATTGACTCAAAAGTAGAAGCATTGTTTTAGTACTATAGAGATTTAAGAGAGCCATAGGATAGTCCATTACAGACATTGTGGGTATTCCTCCTTATCTTTGTACTCATAAATTCAACTTAAACTGAAGTGTATTCCTAGTATAGAACATCAAAGTTGACTTAATCCTTCTATAAAAGAGGTGGTGAAGAAAGAGATAATTAAGTAGTTAGATGTTGGTTTAGTATATCTCATTGTTGATAGCAAATGGGTTAGTCTGGTAAAATATGTTTTGATAAAAGAAAGGATTATTGTATTCCTAATGAGAAGAATGATCTATGCCAATGAGTCCAGTCATAGGATAGAGAGTATGCATGGATTATAGAAAATTGAATCCATGGACTTAGAAGGACCAATTTCCCATGCCCTTTATGGACTAGATGTTAGATAGGTTAGCGGGTAGAGGGTGGTACTATTTTCTTAATGGGTATTCAGGTTACAATTAAATCACTATTGCGCCTAAATACCAAGATAAAACTATGTTCATATGTCCTTATAGGAGTTTTAATTCAGACCTATGCCATTTAGGCTATGCAATACTCCTGCCATATTTCTCAGATGTATGATGTCCATCTTCTTTGATATGGTAGAAGACACCATCGAAATGTTTATGGATGATTTTTCAAAAATTGGTGATTCTTTTGATGAGTGCCTTGTGCACATGGAAAATGCTTTAGAAGGTGTAAAGAATGCTACTTGGTACATAATTGAGAAAAATGCCATTCTATGGTCAAAGAAGGTATAGTTCTTGGACACAAAATTTCAAAAAGGGGTATTGAGGTAGATAGTGTGAATATAAAATGATCGAGAAATTACCTCCACACATTTTTGTGAAGGGTGTTCATAGCTTTTTGGGACATGGCGGGTTTTATATAAGATTGATCAAAGATTTCTCCAAGACTGCCAACCCTCTTTGTAGGCTTCTTGAGAAAAAGGTAAAATTTGAGTTTATTGAAGCATACTTAAAGGCTTTAAAGTGTCCGAAAGAGAAGTTGATGACTGCTCCTATTACCGTGTCCCCGGATTGGTCCTTGCCATTTGAGGTTATGTTTTCCATGAGCAAATTGTCCTTAGGGGTTGTACTACGTCAACAAAAGGAAAAGATCCTTCATCCCATATACTATGCTAGCAAGGCACAAAATCCTGCTAAAAAAAACTACATAGTAACTGAAAAAGAGTTATTAGCAGTGGTTTTTGCCTATGAGAAGTTTAGGTCTTATTTTATTGGGACAAAGGTGATTATGCACACTGATCATGCAGCATTGCAGTATTTCCTAACAAAGAAGAATGCAAAGCCTTGATTGATTAGGTGGGTGTTATTGTTCAAGAATTTAATTTTGAGGTCAAGGACGAAAAAAGCACTGAGAATCAAGTTGCAGATCATTTGTCTAGGCTTGAGGAGGAAGCTATGTAGAATGTCAAAGATGGGATAGATATTTATGATATTTTTCTTGATGAGTAGTTGTTGGCAGCTTCCAAAGATCTAATTCCATGGTTTACAGACTATGCAAATTATCTAGCCAGTGATCTAATCCCAGAAGATCTTTCCTTTCAACAGAGAAAGAAGTTTATCCATAAGGTATGGAAATTTCTCTGAGATGTGCCTTATTTATTCAGAATTTGTACGGATGTGATTACTCATAGATGTATACCTGAGGTAGAGATAATGAGCATATTTGAGGCTTGTCATTCTTCGTAAGTTGGGATTCATCATAGAGGAACCCACAAAATCTTGCAATGTGGGTACTATTGGCCAATAATCTACAAAGATGCACATGATTTTTCTTCTTTTTGTTATCAATGCCAATTCAAAGGTAATACCTCTAGATGTTATTAACTTTATGCAACTCCTATTTTAGAATTAGAATGGTTTAATGTATGGGGTATAGATTTCATGGAACCTTTTATGAGTTCATCTAGCATGAAATATATACTTGTGGCTGTGGATTATGTATCCACATGGGTGGAATCAGTTGCGCTCTCTAATAATGAATCACATAGTGTCACTGCATTCCTGAAAAAGAGCATCTTTTCTCGATTTGGCACACTACATTCTATCATTATTAATGGTGGGTCACATTTTTTTAATCATCTATTCTAAAGTCTTCTTGAGAAATATAAAGTAAAATATAAGGTGGCGATGCCTTATCATCCACAGACTAGTGGACAAGTTGAGGTGTCCAATAGAGAAATCAAGTTCATCATGGCAAAGACAGTAAATGCCAATAGGAAAGATTGGTCACAAAAGTTAGATGATGCATTATGGGCTTACCGAACAACATTCAAGGCTCCAATTGGTG
The DNA here is from genome assembly GCF_002878395.1 of Capsicum annuum. Taxonomy (NCBI): domain Eukaryota; kingdom Viridiplantae; phylum Streptophyta; class Magnoliopsida; order Solanales; family Solanaceae; genus Capsicum; species Capsicum annuum. The sequence goes on from NC_061121.1 coordinate 98,668,899, forward strand.
CTTCACCTTATTATTTAGTGTATGGAAAGGATTTTCACTTGCCCATGGACCTTTAACAAAAAGCACAATGGGCTTTGAAGAAGCTCAATTTTGATTGGCAAGATGCAGCCAAGTCAAGGATGAATAGCATAAATAAGTTAGATGAATTTTGACTCTAGGATTATGAAAGTTATGCACTTTATAAAGAAAAGATGAAGCTGCTTCATGAGTGCAAAATGGAGAAGAGAATTTTCAAAAAATCTAATCAAGTTTTGCTCTACAACTCAATGTTTTGCTTATTTCTAGGTAAATTGAAATCCAGATGGTATGGTCCCTTTACTATGCTAAGAGTGTTCCCATATGGTGCTTTTGAATTGAAGCGGGATGGTGAAGCCCCATTCACGATGAATGGACAAAAAGTAAAGCACCATATGGGTAACACTAAGGAAATAAATGTGATTCTTAAGATGGATCTTGGTGAAGTCTGAGTAACCAAGGTAATTACGTCATGCTGCGACATTAAATCAAGTCTTGCATGGGAGGTAATCCATGAGGATAGTTTGTGAAATATGAGTATCCAACTTAGCCACGTCATTCCGAGATGTTAAAACACGCACTGCGTGGGAGAGGTAATGTGTTTTTCAGTGTCCAGGGCCAAAGATTGCAGAAAAGATCCAGAAAAGTTTAAGAAATTAGGGATACATACTCTTCATGAGTCGTATCTTAATGGTACGACTTATGAGTAAGAGTCGTAAGGACTTGGGAAACTATGCAAATTTAGGTAAAAGTTTTTAGAGTCTTTAAGCCTCTCAAAATAAGTCGTACCCTTAAGGTACGACTCGTCACATTGAGTTGTATCCACTCCAGAACCCAAGTAAGGTTCCAGGTGTATATGAGTTGAAGAAAAGATCCGTAATACCGGGTACTAGTCGTACACATGAATTGTACCCAAGCTTATCAAGTTAGGGTAGTAGGTCAACTTGGCCCAGAAATTAATTTTAAAGCCAAAAGCTTACCTGATACCCGAAACACAAGAATACCTCTATTTTGGTCGATTCTTGAGCTACCAATGCACAAAATCAATAGAAAACACCTCGAATTAGATACCAACTTGCTCAAATTCTTCACCTTGCACGAATTTGAGAGGAACTTTGTTAAACTCAAGTACCATAAGATCTAACTTAATAAAGTAAGTTTTTGAACTGAATTGCTCTATTTTTCAAGTTAAAAGTGATAATATGTGATACTATAAACTTTCTTGGAGTTAAAATTACATGTGTGTTGCATTTTGGTACCCTAGTTTATAGGTTTTGAGTTTAAAATGCAAATTAGGGTTAAAATTGATTTTAGGTGTTGATATTGTGTGTTATTTTGACTAAAATTAGGTGATATTGCGGCATAAAGTAGCGGGCAATTTAGGAATTTTGAATTGGATTCAAATCCAACGCTGAACTTCTATGTTGCAGTGGATACAGGACTCTTTAAAACTTGTAACCACAAGTAACGAGGTCATAATGAGACTCATACCCACTGACAACTTAGAAGTATAACTAAGTTTGAATTCTGGTATGGGTACGACTTTCCTAAATAAGTCGTACCCAACCCATATGACTCGTACAAGTAAGTCATAAGGATTTGAAAAGAGTTCATGTTTTAGGGTTCTATTTTTGGATTGCTTCGAGTGTTGATAATGAGTCGTACCTTATCTTTTGACTCATTAAGTGGACTCATAAGCAAGGCAGTGAACACCCATGTACATAATTAGTATCATATAACTCAGTTATATGAGTCGTACCAAGTCAATATGAATAGTGCCCCCTACTCGTACCCTAAATTAAACTTTCACACTACTATTTATATTCTAATTTTTATTTTTTTTATTTATTTACTTACTAATTGATGTATACTTACTCGAGGCAAGAATATATTAACCCTATAGGACACACCTCCATAGGGACCAAGGATAAAGAACCCGAGTACATCCCCTCCACACTCATCTCCACCTTCGGAGGAAAAAGAAGAAGTTGAACTAGTTCTAAGGCAGAGAGTTCAGAAAATGCTGTAGAAAAAGTTGACGTGTTTTTGATTGATGTGCATCACCCTCCATTGGCCATTACCCCTACTGCAGTTCCCATCATTAAATGGTGGGGGTTCTCTATTATGCAGGCTACATATAATGGAGGCCTGAGCAGACTTAGCAATAAAAAAATCAAAAGGAACCTATATCTCAATAGACGCTTAATTACTACTGGTATGGCAGAATAGCCCAGGTCTGGAATATAGAAGGGGGATTAAAGCCTTGGGTTAATACTCAGTTGTTACACTAGGATAGATAGGTGCAATAGTGATTAGATGCATATGAGTTGAGAATGACCCAATAATTATGTAGTGGACAAATCCCAAAAATTATAGAGGTGAAGGCCAAGGTGGCTGAGATTAATAGAATGGTCATAGAGTTGTACGACAGATTGGTTATCTCAGATCCCATGGTTGAGGCAGTTGTGCTCGAGGTCTATATTGAGGATATATGAGCTATTCTAGACCCATTATATGAGATTCAAGAGTAAAAAGAAGAAATAAAGAAGTAAAAGTGTGAGGAGAAAGATCCTATGAAGAAGGATAAGTCAGATAGCCTTAGGATGAGCTGGACGAGCAGGTCAGGGTCCAGGAGATGGCTGTTGAAGCCGGTGGTTCAAGACCACTAGTTATTGACGTTGAGGGAGGATGTGATACATATCCATCAATCAATATACTATAGAGAGCACAGTCCACCACTAGTGTCATTACTGCTGACCTAATCTCAACAATTGATGGGACTTGTGATGATGTGGTGGGACCCTACCTGAGGGCTTACATGCTGATATTATATGAGTTGGTGCCTTGAGTTCCCAGGTATGTTCCCATTGCCTTGCACTTTATTTTTCCATGAACTGGAGAGAGTGCATGAGCTTTAAGTTGGGGTTAGGGGTGTACCAAGTTAAGTTTCCACGGGCTACACTTGCCATGTTTCAAAGCCCGATGCTATATTCATAAAATTTTGAAGAACTGGCATGTTTAGTATTTACGTTTTTATGTTGTTATTTTTTATTCTGATTTGTGTGCTGGAAATAGCTAAAAAAGAGAAGAATTAATACTTGTCGCAGTAGACCTTGTTTTGAATAATTACGCGAAAAATGATATGATTGGAAGAATTTTATGTAGAAAATTTACATCCCTCCTAAAGTTTTATGTTAAATTTATGATCTGTATATGTGTGAGATAATTGAGAATCTAATAATGGCATTAGGATTGGGGATAGAACAAATAGGGAAAAATTTTGCATAGCTAGATCAGTAGTACCTAGCAGTATAACCCGACGCAAGTGTGTGTGAGGTAATATTGAGTTACCGTGTATCAAAATCTAAAATTTACTCAGTTTCTTTTACATAGGCCTAGGACAGTCAAGTAGGAAATAATCATAGGCCATTTTTATTGAAAGTCCACTTGAGCCTGAATGCCTAAACCAAATGAATGAATCTCTTTGATCCAAATATTTGAGCCTTAATTGACTAATTTTGTTGTTTACACCTATTTTACCTGCCCATTTCAACAATGAACCTGTATTGGCCTTGGTCCTCCTTTGACAGTATACACCTCAATGTAGGCTAATTGCCTAAGTTGAGGGTGGATATTATTGGGGTTTATAGGAAAAATGAGTGTGAAGAAACAAGTGTGCAAGAAAAAAATGAAAAAAGAACAAGTATGGTGGAAATAAAAGAAAACAAAAGAAAAATAAGGTAAGAAAAAAAAGGTAAAAAAGTGAGAAACATATAACCACACCTAGTCCAAGATGTATGTTCTTTAAAATAAAAAAGTGAGACATATGGGCGGAAATGAGATAAAAAGATAGAGTGAAAAATAAGTGGACCCCAAAAAATGCATAGTGTCAAGGAGTATTAGTTACTAAAAAAATTCCCAAAATATACCTTACCATCCTCTAACCTACATTACAAGCCAAATAAAGACATTGGTGATCCTACCACGACTGTCCGAAAGCTTAGGAAGAAGGCATATAGGCAAGCTATGGTATTCTATATACATCGGTGAAACTTCTTTGTGAGTGGAAGTGTTGTTTGATATATCTTTGAATAAGTTGTTAATTGTATATGAGAGTGAAAAAAGAAATTTCTTTGACCGTGAGCCTATATGGGGTATGTTGTTAGGTTAGTAAACTGTCCAGCGGATGTAATTTATAGATGCTAGTTGTCTATTCCTAATGTAATGCCATCATCGGATTTTTTTTTCATTCCATGTACCGAATTATATACACAGTTGTTTCTTGAAAATTTAAAAGTAGGAGGGGGAATAAAAGTGTTGAAAATTGAATTGAAAGTTCATTGCCATAGGTATCTCAGGATCTTCCTGTTAAAGCATCGTTGTTTTGTGATAGTTTTTAGTTCTTATTTTTCTTGAGGATACACAAACTTCTAAGTTTAGGGCGTTGATGTGTCATGGAAACACGACACTTTCGATGCTTAAAACCATGAAATTATGCTTGAAGTTAGGTCATTTTAGTAGATATGATGTGCTTTATTGGTTATTGCAGGTAAAATAGGTCAATATAAGTGTTGAAGCCTGGAAGACCAGGCACTGGGATGGATACGAAAGGCATCTTACGACTCGTAAGAAGATGGTACAAGTATATGAGCGAGTCATACCTTGTGCCGACATAACTTTACCTTTCCCATTTTATTAGGATTTCTATGTATTTTGAGATACTATAAATATCTTAGGGTTTATCTTTTATTAGGTGACTTACTTTGACATTCCTTGTATTACTTTGCAATTACTTTTGAGAATTTGAGTTTTTATTCAATTCAAGACTTGGGATTTTATTCATCTTATTCTTGTACAATTAATTACTTGTTTTCATCATTGATAATTATGGATTCTTGCATAAACATGAGAGGCTAATTTCCATGACTAGGGTTGTGGGAACCCTGGCGGATTAGCTACGTATAGGAAGTGGGAGATTCATATATTCTAGGGTTTAGGCATGTATTTTAATCTTCTTCATTAGAATTGACCTCAGAGCTACTACGAAAGCTTGGGGATAACTTGTATTTGTAAACATCCTCACAAGGGAGTTAGTGATTGAGAAAAGAGGATTAAGACAGTAATTTGAGATTCGCCTCCACCATATTACTTCCTCATCCAATCTAATCACTTGATACTCAAAAGGTGAAAGTGAACTAAAGTCATAAACAAGGAGCAATAAGGTGACACCCTAAGACTCAAAGCATTTAAGATTTGGTTACTAGTTACTGATAATTCCAAATTCCCACAATTTACTTTTCACACTACTCGTGAATTATATCAAGTTAAGCAACTGTTCTATATTTTTCCTGTGAGATCGACCCGAACCTAGTTGGGTTATTATATTTGGCATCAACCACGGGATGCTTCTTTTAGAGGTTAGTTTTGTATGACATCAAATAAGTCTAGAGGATATATTGATGATATGATGATGCCCGGTAAGTTCGGAGTATATTTTAATAATATGATGGTGCTCGATGATTTTAGAGAATATATTGATGTTATGATGATGCCCAGTAAGTCCAGAGGACATAATGATGATATACATAATAAGTATGTATATGTATATATATGTTTATGTGTGATGACGCTTTTATATAATTACATCCGTATGTGCTTTAAAGGAATAATGTTGTACTTGGGATATCGGTTATGATTCTTCAATACTAATTACTTGTTATGCGGTGCTGCTCTTTCTAGAGTTGGATAGTTAGTAGAAGTAGTATATACCAAATAATGAATTATGATAAGTTGGTAATGGGATATTGTTTATTAATTGAGGACTCACTTAGTGAGTTTAGATAGTATTGGATAAATAAATTGATTAAGGTATATTGCTTATTTAAGTGAGTCATCCAGTGACTAGTTGACTACTAAGTGACTATCTTACTTGATGGCATTATGTCTAAAATTCTATTTAGTGAACCTTGTTTTGTTTAAGTGTAGTAACTAGCAATTATGGTTGTTACGTGGCTAATTTCGATGATAGATTAACATGGTAATGATTAATGATATTGATAACTAAGTTATGATGACGTTTAGCCATTAATTGAGCATTTGTATAATGATTATGCTAGAGTATAATGGAAATTAGTGGCCTTTTTCTAAATGGTGATTGGTGTAATTATGATGATTACAAATAGGTATTGTTTATATGCGCCTATGATCTAGTAGTTGAATCTTGACTAGGTGGTGAATGTTAATTATTTATTGAATAATGGTTATTTAATATCCAGTTAGTAAATATTACATGAAGAATCGATTAGGCTAATAGTAGAGATCCTTGACGACAAGTAAATTAGTAGTTAACAATGAGTATTGATTAGTTAATGAGTAGTGCGCAAATTGAGTATATCAAAGAGATAGCATCCTAAATAGTGATATGATTATGGTTATGAGTACTTTAATAAATATGGTAACTGATAAAGATTATGAATATTGGAAAAATACTATTGGTGTGAAATTTGGGAAACCATGGATATTGAGAAGTTGGTTTTATATCTATATACATTGGTGTTTTTATCTTTGATGCACTCTCCGGTGGTATGGGATGCCGTGATGGGTTCTTTACATTATGTTCTTTTGGGTCTACTCCCCGGTGGTTTGGAAAGCCGTGGTGAGTGATTTTACTTTATGCTCTGTTGGTTTTATGTTCATTAGCTTGGTATTTATGCGGTAATAATTGTGTTTGTGTCACTTTATTCTTTCGGATCGACTACCCATTATGTGTGATGACATTGACGTGTATTGATATGATATGTCATATTATTGTTGTAGTTGATTATTTATTTTTTATCATAATGATGAAGATGATCCAGGTTCAATTTCTTACCTTGACTTTGAGATATTATCTTTTTTTATATCATCTTTATATCATAATTTAGGTTAATCGACCGATAATGCCTACTAAGTACCCATTGTTTTGGTACTCATACTACACTTCTATACCTTTTTGGTGCAGACTAGAGTACTAGGTGTCACCACTGATTTGAGATTATACAGTGTGGATCTTCTTGAGATAGGGTCAGTTTTTTGAATTTTGAGTCATCCGTTTCCCTCATCTTTATTCAGTCTTTTGTATTAGAGATGAATGTATTGACTATTTTAGACTTAAGAGTTGTATTTTCGATTGTCAAACATAGATGCTCTTGCACTGATATTACCAAGTCGTGGAATTGGTATTCATATTTTGATTGTCTTATTTAGTGGAACACTGTTGATTACATTGTGTTCGTGTATGTTGGCCCATGTTGGGCATTCTACCCTAGTTAACCCATTGTCTTAGCTACGGGTTACGGTGTTTCCATACCTACTTGTGGATTTTAGTAGGTGCTATCATGACTTGTGAATCGGATCATGACAAGGTGCCATCATGACCTAAGAAAGTGGGTGGTTAAAATGACTTTCTATAATGAGAAAAGTTTTGGCTAACACTACACAAGGAAATAGAGTAGCTTTGAAAGCCCTTTATCAAATAAACAGTGAGTAATGTTTCAATATTTCTTTTATTTTATGATATTGTATTTAATTACTCTCCAATGTTGAGCATACACGAATATTGATCTAAATAGATTTGAGAACAATTATAAGAATGTATAAAAAGGAAACATTTATATTTTTATAATTTCAAATGTTCTCATGAAGTATCACTTATGTGAAAACATCATTATGTAATTATTTTATGTCTTATCATGTATATTCAAAATTATGCTCTACTTTTTGAAGTGAATGAGACAACTTGCTATAAATATATATAAGGGTAAGATAGTGAGTTCAAGTCCCAATGCACTATGAGGATAAGACATTAGGTTTAATTCCTGATGCTCCTTCATGATAAGATGTTGAGTTCAGGTCTCGACATGTTATTGCATAACATGACTTAATGGAGGTAAAACATTAAATTTAGATATTGTTGCACCATGGTGGTAAGACATTGGGTTCCAGTACCATCATGTTTTGGATTAAAATATTTTATATGAATAAAGGCATTGTGTTTATGTCCTAATGCATCATAGTATTGGTATAATAATGACTAAGACCAAATAATATACTTTTGATTAAAATTCATGCAATCTACTCAATTGATTTGCTTCATTTTCTTATGTGAATATGGTAGTAGCATATTATATATCTTAAAGAAGACACGTGATTGAATTTATAAATATGGGCATGAAGGGGCAAAATAAAAATAGTCATTATTATGGTATTTGGGTTCAAATTCTATCAAATATGACCAAACATATGGATAAGGCATTTCGTCCAAGTTACAACACAGTATATTTGTGATATAATAATGACTTAGAAAATTGGTATGCTTTTTGATAAAATTGTGAAATTTATCTCACCAAATTTGCTCCATTTTATGAAGTGAATGTGGTAGAATACATGATAAGACTGAAAGATGACAAACTAGTTAGTGTGGTTGTACAAATAAATGTAGGAGTGACAAATAAAAATAATAATCGTCATCATTGTGATAATTATAAAAGGAAGAAAATTATGGGTTCTCAATATGGTCCTTCAAATGGTAAGGGAAATAATTACCATCCACATAATTTGAAAAGTGTAATGCCCCGCAAAATCCTCTTCCAGTTCGAGCCTTAGAGCATATTTTGGTAAAGCGAAAATCCGAGTCAAAATATTTCAAAAATATCCTCCCATGTATGAAATACTTTAAATCATGTGGGAGTCTATTTGAAAATGAATTGAGATCATAGAGGTCCCCTAACTCATGGATGAGTTGAAAGCTTTCCTATCATTCAAGTTTTAGTGACCGTCAAAATTTGGATAAAATTCAATCAACCATAACTCCTTGTATATATCGAATTATAGGACCTACTATATATCAAATGAAATCTCTTTGAATTATATTTCCAACGATACTAATTTCATCAAAAACCGATATCGGAGAAAAGAGTTATGTGCATTTTACTCCAGCATGTCTGACCGGGAAACTGGTGACGACAATTATGACAAGCCGTCACGCCCGGGATGGCCTATCACCAAATATCATCAGCCCTGGGCAAAAAATCAAGAATTCAACTCTTTTTGTGACAACAATTTATTACGGCCTATCACGGGCCTGACGGCTTGTCACGGATGTCGTCAAGAATATTTTTCCAGCAATCTTAGAACATTTTTGCAAGGGTATTTTGGTCATTTCCAACCTTTTGAAAGCTTCTATAAATATGGTAAACCTCATCAAAAACCTTAATTTCCTTAATTTTCTCTTCCAATTCTCTAAAGAAAGAATATCTAGGATTTCATTCAAGAACCCTAATCTTTCAAAAATCATCCATAAATTCTTCAAGATTTCTTCAAGAATCAAGTTCCTCTTAATGTGGGCTTCGAGAATTATTTATTACGAGTGCGAATAGAGTCTCAAGCATTAGAATTTATCCAATTTTAAAGATTAAGGTATGTAGATGTTGATTCTTGGGTCCCTTTCATCCAAGAAGCTCAAGAACCCTTTTCTAAACTAAAAGATTTTTATGTTTATGAGTTGTTAATGATTTGTAAGATTTTAAATTGATGTTTAATGTGTTGTTGAGTTTTGATTTATGTTTTCCTACAAAATTTACGAGCTTTGACCCTAGTATGTGGAATTCATGTGAAGTTTGTGATAGACCTTCTTGAATTTGTTTCTATGTGATGTGTTCATGACTTTTGGGTGTAGAATTGTTGAATAAGTGAAGCATGCCCCCCATAGGTTTAATAAAGAGCATAGGTGAAGCATAAGGGCCATTATAGTATGTTGAATAAGAAACCCTAAATTGTGAGTTAGTTTGTGCTTAGTGTTTGATAAAATGCCCAAGTGAATGAATTATTCCATAGTAGTAGGAAATTCCCAAATAAATGTGAACCCGTTCATGTATAGTATTTTGTTAAAGGACCTTAGTGAACAAGTAGAGAGGTAGTAGTAGTAATTTCCCCAATTATGTGCTTCTGATATATGCTAAGCTTTTAATACATGCCAAGTGGTTAGCAAGTAGGTTATAACGTGATAGTATGAAGTTTCCCCAAGCTATGTGATATCCAAACACGTGTTAAGATTGATATAGGTATGAAATAGCTGAGGTAAAACCTTGTTGAATGGATTATGATTTAGTATCATATTTCCGCTACGTAATTATATGATTATGATTCCAAGATGCCTAAAGTGACCCCTCGACGACTGTAAAAATATTGTAATAATTATGAGATGCTTTGATGATTGTGATGATGCATGAATGATTGTGATGATGCATGAATGAAAGTGATGATGAATGAATGATTATGCTTTACTTTTATGTCATCGAGTCCTGAGAGTATTTATACTCGATAATAGAGCTGTTATCTAGAGCCCATATCAGTTTCTCGATAATTCTAGTTGAGCCATGATTCTTAAAACTCAGTGAATTATAGATTTTTGTATCCTCAGACAAGTGCAGAACTTAAGAAAGCTCAGTAATCTAAGTTATCTTTGTAATCTCTGTATAGCTAGTAATCTAGCCTCAGTCTTGTAATCAGCTCAGATCTAATAGTATTCAAGTGATTCAATTCTAATCTCAGAAGCGATTCAAGTAATCTATTCAAGATCTGTATTGTCAGATACCATGATTTGATATCTTTTCCGTTAGATACGAAACTAAGTAATCTCAGTGTAACTCAGTCAGATCTTTTGAGAAACATAATCAATATCAGATTCTGCTTTGTCTAGTACAGTCTAAAAATTAACCCATAGTCTTTCAGTTGGGAGTAGGATTCAGCACCGAGCGAACCTAAGGATGGGAACTCACCTGCTCATAGAGGGTGTGATTCTTAGAAGCAATCCTTGTGTTCCAAAACTGTGTAGCCAGCATAGGAAAAGGAGTCACCCGTTAAACAAGTTTGACGTCCTGTTGAGGTTCACCGCTAGAGAGCTTGTCCTTAGAGAAAAGATAATGTCTTTACCTATGGCACGGTATTGGCACCCTCCCAATCGGGGGTAGAGGTTGGACCCCACCTGTGGTAAGTTGGGGCATGTCGGTTAGATGACTACTTCTTACAGTTTTAGTTTCAGATTCAGTCTCAGTTTCAGAATTAATCTTCAAAAATTAGGACTGTGTGGTACAGGTATTTATCTCAGTGAGGAACTCAGATAGTTCCATTGATTTATGGACTATCCCGTCAGATAGGCTTGGTCTTATATACAGTTGTTTGATATCATATTTAGAGATATACCACCAGACAGGCTTGATCACAGTATCAGATTTCTATTGAATATTCTTGTCGTCAGATTCAGATATAATCATATTTCTTATCATTGATAAAGCTTCCAAAGTAATATGTTAGAAAAGTTTATCTCAGTCTCAGACCATGTTGAGTACTCTTATTATCATATCTAGAGATCTCCCATCAGATTGGCTTGATCTCCATCACAGATTCTATTAAGTATTCATGTTGTTAGATTCGGACATGATCATACTTCTTATCATTGAGAATCGCTCCAGAATAATTTGTTAGAAAAGTTGATCTCTAATTCTGTCAGTCAAAAATAGTAAGCTCAGAGTTCAGTCTTTGATGTAAGTACATCCAGATCCTCAATTATCTGTATCAGATGAGTCAGTGATTCTGTATCTCAGTTTTAGTACTGAGTTCAGTCTGTAGTAAGGTGGTATCCGGGTTTTAGTATCTAGAGTTGCGATGATTATGTTCATGCTCAGTGCATTTATCTATGCATTCTCATACAGTATCTTCATGATTAGTCAGTTTAGATATTGTGCATACATGAGCCCTTGCATTAGCCTACCTCTTCTACATACTCGGTACATTCCTGTACTGATGTATTTATGCTATGGTGTTTTATTCGACACCACAGGTTCAGAGGCACAGGATCCAGATTATCCTCAGTAGTTCAGTCCCAGTCAGCAGCAATAGCAGTGAGTCCTCTTCTTTCGAGGACGAATCTCAGTTTACTATTATTTCCTCATACCTTATTTATTTTCAATTGACGGAGTTAGTTGGGGACCTATCCCATCAACTCTATAGTTCAGACAGTTTAGAGACTTTTCAGATGGATGTACTAGTATTCAGTTTTCTGTATTATGATTAATCATATATTTATTGAACCTTATGGATAGTTTTTGCATTTATTTCTGATATTATGTAGTGTATAGGTACAAATATCTGTAAAGGGTTAGCTTGTGGTCCTTTGGGGTCATAAGCACAGTGTGATATCTCGGGATGAGATCTCGGGGTGTTACAAACTTGGTATCAGAGCCTAAGGTTCAAAAGTGTCCTAGGAAGTCTGAAAAGATGCATCTAGTAGGGTCATATGCATGGGTGTGTAGCACGTCATATTTATGTATAAGAGGCTACGGGATGTTCTTAGGAGTAGTTCCTCTTCTTTCAGTGATCATTTCGTGTGAGTGAGCATGAGCTCAAGTTGATCCTTAGTCTAATCCACTTCTTTCTTCTAATTATAGAGTATGCCTCCTCACAGAGATTTTGTTCGTGAGGTTGGTGATCAACCCCCATAGCCAGTAGATCCTGAGAAAGAGAGTGTGTCACATACAGAGTTTCGGGCAGCTTTTTAGGTGCTAGCCCAAGCTGTGACTAATGCTCAGGGGAACCGTTAGGCTGTAGCCCCACCTCAGCAAGATAGGAATTCCGCCATAGCCAGGGTTATAAATTTCATGAAAATGAACTCGCCAGAATTCTTTGAGTCAGTAGTAGTTAAGAACCTACAGCTTTATCTAGAGGAGGTGAAGAAGATCACCCAAATTATACATGTTTCTAAAGAGAGAGAATGAGTAAGAGAGCCAATATAGGTAGTCGTGGTTTCTCACAGTCAGGGTCTCGGTCTCAAGTTGGTAGTAGTTCTCAGTATGATCGGAGATTTTTAGTCCCAGCACCATCTTCAGCTAGTGTACCCGCACCTGTGTTTGGGGATGGCAGATCTGAGAGAGCACCAAGCTCCAAAGCTTGGAGTAGTGCTAGTGGTGTTCGTACCCATTTGAGTTGTGGAGAGTGTGGCAGGCGCCACCAAGGTGTATGTAGAGCCGGTAGTGATGTATGCTTTGGGTGTGGTAAGCCAGGCCATAGAATGCGAGAATGTAAAGTGCTGACTCAAAGGGATAGACTTCATGCATTTCAGACTCGCCTTGATTAGGAAGGATTCCCTAAATTAGACCCGGGTATGTTATTAGCCCTTCATCTTTGTGATATGCATTGTTAGATCCTTTGCTCCCATTTTGAGCTTATATGTTAGCAGGAGTCATGCATGAGTTTCAGATCTTGATAGGTCAATTATGACCTAGTCTGTAGGTGCCCCATTCACCGCTCCAGTATCTCAGTGAAGTATGCTTAGAGGGACATAGAGTCCCAAGGGGGAGATACCCCATAGTATTATAATGTTGCATGCCATTAGATTCATGCCGATGCATCTTCAAATTTTCTTTATGAAGTTAGCATCAGTTATTACTGCATTGTTAAGTTGTGCTTTCAAAAGTTAGCTTAGCTGGACATTTATGCATTAGATATGCACATTCAGTAGAAAGAGTTCATCTTGTCAGCGTGTGTTCAGTCATGTATGCATGAGATCATCCCAGTTACGAGTCCATGCATCAGATATAAATGCCTAGTGTGAGAACTCTATATGTCAGTCGTTCCAGTTGCGTAGTCCTGATTTGAGATACTTCCATTTCTTGAGTAAGTTTTGTTGATCCATATTCTCAGTCTATCAAGGGACATTCGAGGACGAATGTTATTAAGGGGGAGATAATGTAATGCCCCACAAAATCCTCTTTCAGTCCGAGCCTTAGAGCATATTTTGGTAAAGTGAAAATTCAAGTCAAAATGTTTCAGAAATATCCTCCCAAATATGAAATACTTTGAATTGTGTGGGAATATATTTGAGCATGACTTGAGATTATAGAGGTCCCCTAATTTATGGACGTGTTGAAAGCTTTCCTATCATTCAAGTTTTAGTGACCGTCAGAATTTGGGTCAATTTAAATTGACCATAACTACTTGTATATATTGAATTAGAGGACCTACAATATATCAAATGAAATCTCTTTGAATTATCTTTCCAACGATACGAATTTTGTCAAAAACCGATATCATAGCAAAGAGTTATGCCCATTTTACTCCAGTATATCTGTCCGGGAAACTGGTGATGACAATTGTGCCAAGCCTTCACGCCTGTGACGGCCTATCACGAAATGTCATCAGCACTAGGCATAAAATCAAGAATTCAACCCTTTTTTATAACGACAATTCGTGACGGCCTATCACTGGCCTGACGGCTGGTCACAGATGTCGTCAAGAATATTTTTCCAGCAATTTTAGAACGTTTTTACAAGGGTATTTTGGCCATTTTCCATATTTTGAAAGCCTCTATAAATATGGGAAACCTCATCCAAAACCTTAATTTCCTTTATTTTCTCTTCTAATTCTCTAAAGAGAGAATATCTAGGGTTTCATTCAAGAACCCTAATCTCCCAAAAATCATCCATAAATTTTTCAAGATTTCTTCAAGAATCAAGTTTCTCATAGTATGGGCTTCAAGAATCATTTATTTAGAATTTATCCAATTTCAAAGATTAAGGTATGTAGATATTGATTCTTTGGTCTCTTTCATCCAAGAAGCTCAAGAACCCTTTTTAAAACTAAAAGATTTTTGTGTTTATGAGTCATTAATGATATGTATGAGTTTAAATTGATGTCTAATGTATTTTTTAGTAATGTGTTGTTGAGTTTTGATTAATGTTTGCCTACAAAATTTATGAGCTTTGATACTAGTATGAGGAATTCATGTGATGTTTGTGATATACCTTCTTGAACTTATTTCTATATGATGTGTTCATGACTTTTGGGTGTAGAAATTGTTGAATAAGTGAAGAATGTCCCCCATAGGTTTGATAAAGAGCATAGGTGAAGTATAAGGGCCATTATAGTATGTTGAATAGGAAACCCCAAATTGTGAGTTAGTTTGTGCTTAGTGTTTGATAAAACGCCCAAGTGAACGAATTATTCCATGGTAGTAGGAAATTCCCAAATAATTGTGAACCCGTGCATGTCTAGTGTTTTGTTGAAGGACCTTAGTGAACAAGTGGAGAGGTGATAGTAGTAATTTCCCCAATTATGTGCTCCTCATATATGCTAAGTTTTTAATACATGCCAAGTGGTTAGCAAGTAGGTTATGACGTGATAGTATGAAGTTTCCCCAATCTATGTGATATCCAAACACGTGTCAAGATTGATATAGGTATGAAATAGCTGAGGTAAAACCTTATTGAATGGAGTACGATTTAGTAGCATGTTTTCCCTACGTTATTATATGATTATGATTCCAAGATGCCTAAAGTGACCCCTCGGTGACTGTGAAAATACTTTAATGATTATGAGATGATTTGATGATTGTGATGATATATGAATGAACGTGATGATGAATGAATGATTATGCTTTACTTTTATTTCATCGAGTCCTAGGGGTATTTATACCCAATAATAGAGTTGTTGTCTAGAGCCCGTGTCAGTTTCTCAATAATTCCAGTTGAGCCATGATTCTTAGAACTCAGTGAATTATAGATTTTTGTATCCTCAGACAAGTGCAGAACTTAAGAAAGCTCAGTAATCTAAGTTATCTATGTAATCTCTGTATCGCTAGTAATCTAGCCTCAGTCTTTTAATCAGCTCGGATCTAATAGTATTAAACTGATTCAATTCTAATCTCAGAAGTGATTCGAGTAATCTATTCAAGCTCTGTATTATCAGTCAGATACCATAATTTGATATCTTTTCTGTCAGATATGGAACTAAGTAATCTCAGCGTAACTCAGTCAGATCTTTTGAGAAAAATGATTAGTATAAGATTCTGCTTTGTCTAGTACAGTCTAAGAATTAACCCAGAGTCTTTCAGTTGGGAGTAGAATTTATCACTGAGCGAACCCAAGGATGGGAACTCACCTGCTCATAGAGGGTGTGATTCTTAGAAGCAATCCTTGCATTATAGAACTATGTAGCCAGCACAGAAAAATGAGTCACCCGTTAAGCAAGCTTAACGTCCTGTTGAGGGTCACCGCCAGAGAGCCTGACCTTAAAGAAAAGATAATATCTTTACCCGTGGCATAGTATTGGAACCCTCCCAATCGGGGGTAGAGGTTGGACCCCAGCTGTGGTAGGTTGGGGCATGTCGGTTAGATGACTACTTTCCATAATTTCAGTTACAGATTCAGTTTCAGTTTCAGAATCACTCTTCAGAAATCAGGACTGTGTGGTACAGTCGTATATCTCAGTGAGGTACTCAGATAGTTCCATTGATTCATGGACCATCCCATCAGATAGGCTTGGTATTATATATAGTTTTTTGATATCATATTCAGGGATATGCCGCCAGACAGGCTTGATCACAATATCAAATTTCTATTGAATGTTCTTATCGTCAGATTCAGATATAATCATATTTCTTATCATTGATAAAGCTTTCAAAGTAATCTGTTAGAAAAGTTGATCTCAGTATCAGACCATGTTTAGTACTTTTATCATCATATATAGAGATCTCCTGTCAGATAGGCTTGATCTCCATCTCAAATTCTCCCCCAAAGAGCCCTTTCATGTGGAGTAATTTTATCATCACACTTGTAACATAACATTTCCCATGCTCCTCGGTAGGGGGAATAAGAATAGAACTTTCATGATCTCCGGCCCTTCACCTACTCAACTATAAAAAATAACAAGGAAATTAAATGACATACACTAAGGCTACACCTAAGTAAAAGTCACACTATACAAGCAAAATCTACATTTCACTCCCCAACAATGATTCCATTTTGATAACGCTCAACTCACTCCCATGATTAAGGCGTGAGGCGGTCGTTGTCAATAACCCAACTAGAGTTGGGGTTAAATCCACAAGGAGCGAATTATAAATTTCGAGTCTTATGTGTGTTCTATTTACAAAAAGGGTACATGAAATGCTAATAAATATAACATGTAAATTAAAATGGGGAATTTGTGTTAAGAACGGTTTGTAACAATTATTGATTAATATTGCACAAATATGACACTTTCCATCTAAAATTAAGGATAAAGTGGGTCTTGTAATTATGTCTACCTAAGAGTAAAGCATGTGGGTTGATGATGGTCTAACATGAAGCTTAGTTGCTGACCAAAGGATAGGCTAGGTCGAAAGTCATTGTAGTCAATCTTTCAATAAAACTACAATGATTTCACCCATTGGATCTTTCGAGCACCTAATAAGTGTACAATTCATAATTATCCAAAACCTCAATCAAGCATCCCTATTTCTAGGATGATGCTCTTGACATGATTTACACTCTAACTACACTTATTTCTAAGATTGTAAAAAGTAGTAAATCATAGGCTTAATTTTCCATCATTGCATTATCCTCCTATAACCCTTTTTCAAGGATGTTATAGGTTACCTCAAGTTTACCTTCATTCCTTTTTAAAGGATGATGAAGGGTTTTTAGGGTTTGGAGTTTTCACCCATAAAAACCTAGTTAGGGATTTGTGATTTTCACCCATCAAATTCCAAGTCATTAACCCAAGCAAAGGTGGAATCCATACTCAACAACTAAAATTCAAGAAAACACATCAATACCCACACACAATTACACTTTAATTCCACAGAATCCCAAGACCAAAGAAGTTAGCTACTCATGAGATAGGAAAAAAGATTTTTACCAAGTATTTTACCCATGATGTTCATGATGATAGAGGATAAAAATAATCTTCAATTCCACACACTAATGTCACTAATTTTCTCTTGGAATAATAATTACTATAACTATGAACAGTCAAATTTTCACTCCAAATTCTAGGATTCTTTCTCTCTCGCTTTTCTCCTCCTTTAAAGTGTTTTGAATCCTCCATATAAGTCTTTGATTCAGCTGTCCGTACTGACTACAATTCCCTTTACTCATTTGCCCCGCTATTCCAGGGTCACAGAGCTTTGACTGCGATCGTGATGTGTGGCCATTTTGACAGACAACAATCGTGTTCTTCTTATCAAAGTTGCATTACTCAAGGCTGGATATGCTCCCTGCTTAACTGGATGCAATAGCGTGTTCAGACTACGATCACGGTACCTAAGGCCACTTTTCTCTGAGCCATTAACTGCATTTTCTTGATTCCTTTTATCATTTCAATCCCCAATCCATATCTTTCCATCCCTTCAACTCTATGTATGCAAAAATTGGATATTAGTGCATTTCATCACAATTGTGTCTCATTTATTCATTTAAAATAAGGTAATATGTACAACTGTTTAATGAGAATGAGTGGTAAAATCATCACTCATCAAAATTCACCCTGTTCGTAGTAATTTTTTGATAAATTTCTCAAAACCTCAAAAATCTTAGGGCTTGATTTTAAATCTCAATTTCACTTATTTTCACTTAAATAATATTTTTATCTTATAATTACTAGTTTTTCATTAATTTAACCTTCAAAACAACTTTGATTATTGATTTTAACCTGAATTTTAATGATTTTACCTGGTAAAGCTCAAAAATGGATTTTCTTCAATTTGAACCTCATTTTTTACTCGATTTGACTTGAGTTTTCAATTGTGGGTTCCTAAAAACATGAAAAATATTTTTTAAACTAAATTTTTAATTTTTCTCTTCTTTTTTGAGTAATCCATTCTGGTGGTCCGTTTTGACCTGGAATCAAAAGTAGTCAATATGGGTGTTGTTGGTTTTATTTTGATGCGAAGATTCTATATTTGATATTATTATCAGAGTTTAGAATTTTTTGTGAAATATAAGGTCGTGGGATTGAAGTGTAGTAGATTAGTTTTGGCTTTTTAGGTAGTTATGACTTAACTCTTTTAGACTGGTCTGGGTAGTAAATAATGATACAAAATACATGTTAAGGGTAGGAACTAATAATGAAAAATGGCTATCTTTGTGTTGTGCCCATTTGGGGGGCCTATATGTGATGTAATTATCTAAATTGAGATATTATGTGATATGTGTGACCATGTGGGGTCCTATGCAATATTGATAGCCTTGAATACATGTGAATAATTATATTGTGTAAGATAATTAATGTGGTACCATTGACGTATTCTAATTATATTCATACTTTATTAGCATACGAGACATGTAAAAATTCATGAATGAAACAAAGATAATGAGTGGATATCGGCTCACGTAGTGGAAATATATCATTGCGGTTGGTTGTGGAAATATTTTAAGTGATTAATTGTGGAAATATATCATGTGGTTTATTATGGAAATACTCATTTTTATTAGCTATAAGCATTACATCTCCATGTCATACTCATTCATGAAACATTGGTACCCCCGTGGCAACATTTGAGAAACACTAGCAACACCTGATAACATCTTTTCGAGGGATATGCCAGAAAGAAGATATGAGATATATGGATTGTATATGGGTTGATAAACCCCCCATGGGTCCTGCGTTGGGAGGCTTGCCTCCATAGGTGTATACGGAGATTGTGCGATGATCCCGAAGGTTGTGCGACGACCTCGTGCATCATCATCATAGACATTTTGCACTTACTTTATTGTGCTATGTTGTGTTTTATTGCCATATTGACTTGTCATCTATGTATTTATCGTATCTTTTTTTACTTGAATTTGATGATCTTTTATATGCATGTTCTCCCTTAAACTTCTTATATGTAATATAATACATACTTGTGTTCTATCTTGGTGTGACGTTATAATATATGTGATATATATTAGAATTATTAGTGCAAGAGGTGTGTGCTACCATTGTGGAATATTTTCTGATTGCAGGTGACGTGCCCTTAGTGTATATTTTGTATATTTTATTTACTACTTTGTTTGGCCGGTCTATGATACCTACTCAGTACAAGTGGACCGTACTCATGCCTACTGCGCCTTTTTGATGCAGTTCCTAGCTCGAGTGTGCCTCAACTTGCTTGACTCAGAAAATTTTTAGAGCTTTCAAGGTAGCGGTTGGACATTCATGCATCCGAAGTTCACCTCCATCTTTTTATAGTAGTTATATTTTTATTAGTATTCTGAGACAAATACTATTTCTTTGTGGTTATTTTTCTGATGTATTTGACTCTTGAATTGTATTAGTAGTTCTTACACTATTGACACCTGATTTTGGGCATGATTGGTATTTTGAATAAATTTTTTTCACATTGTTATGATTACTTGTATGGTTCGGCTTCGTTCCAGAAGCCTTACCTTGGGTATTTTTGTATTTTCTTTTTTGTTTTTGTATCAGTGAGTTATCGGCTTACTTGTCAAGGTACACCGCGATAAGTGTCATCATGACTCTTGTTTTTGGATCGTGATAAATTCGTGTCATGTTTTTCAATTCTTGTGAGTTTTAATTTTCTGTATTTTTCCTAAATCTGCTATATAATTACTAAGTAACTCATCCTGTGAGTAATTCAAATTATGAACTTCGATTCAGCAACCAAAAAACAACATCAACTTCAGCTTTTGATGGTATTTTCTTTGTCACATTTGGGTCAAAATTTTTTGAAAGAAAAACTCACATTGGGATGATTAGATTGAGTATTAATAAGAAATTACTAAAATTTAAATGGGGCTTGCAAGTGAAAGGTTAGATTTGAGGTAAAGCCATGAAAGATAAAAAATGTGTTCTTGAAAAATCTGAACATTGATGAAGAGAGAAAAGAAAATAAAAATAAAAAATAACCAAGAGCTTACATGGCAAATGAGTTATAGTGAAAGAGAGTGAAAGAAAAAAATAAAATTGATGAGATCCACTGGAGATAAGGAAGATGAAAGATTAATTTTGGACACTATTGATGAATTTTTGAACCTTTTTTATTTTGTGAGAAGAAGAAGAAGAAGAAGAAAGAAATTGAATAATGAAAAATAATAATTAAAATTATACATATTTATGTGAAGAAATATTAAAAATAAAATTTTAATATATAATTTTCATGCTCACTCTCTCAAAGAGAGTGAAATATACTCACTTTGCCACCTCAGCATTTGGGGAGAAAATAATTTTATTTTAAAAATATTCAGAGGTGTGATGGGACTCCCGTGAAATTTGAGTATGTAGTTGAAATTTTGGGTAAATATTAGGAGGTTTCTAGGCTATTTTCTCTGTTTAGTTATACATTGTGTATAATATCATATAAAATTTACTTTTTTAGACTGTGATTTAATATTCAATGATATGGCTTACTTGTATGTACTTTTAAAAATTATTTTATTTAGACTTTTATATTTTTTTATACAAAGAAACTATTCAACAAGAAATAATACATAGATTCTCACAGAGCCCAATATGAGTGTTATAGATATACATCCGCTATGTCGTAACTATTTTTTCTAATGCAACAAAACGACTTTGTACCATTTTATTCTTAATAGCTAAAACATGACACTATTTTCTAGTTGATATTTTATTTTCTAAGAAATGATTATACATGGATTAAATTTCTTATAAGCTTTCATAAAATAACTAATTAATAGACCCATCGTAGACACTAAAAAACATAAAAGTTAAATAGCAAGAAATTCTGCCATGTGAAGATAATTTAATCTCGATCTAATCTACATTTAAATAAGATAAAATATCTATAGAAAATAGAAAACTATCCACAGAACATCTTTCATCTTCAATAAAAATGGATATAAAATCGATCATGAAAATAAACAAAAGTTTAAAATAAACACCACATGTATTTATACATGAAATAGTATATATTATTGAGAATAAGTCTCGGCGACAAATTAAAAACCTTATAGTCTTTCAATATCTAGCTTTACATATAAAATTTAATATAAATAGATATCCATCTTATTCGAGATTGAATAAAGAATAAGAAAATAAGAAATGCTTGAAAAAAGTTATAAGTTCTCCCTCTTAATTATGATTTAATACATAAAACCTTTATAGCATTCTCATGAGTTTCAACTTTCACATTGAACATACCAACCAAATAAACACCTTTACTACAACACACAATACTTCAATTACACAAAATATTCAATCCCTGCACTTAAATTTTTTTGGCTACTAATTTCAAGTTAAGCTCATAATATTAAATTAACGAGGCAAAGTGAAAAAACTTAATAAGTACTGACCTCTGCTGAAAAATCTTTGACAATTTATTTTTTGAGTACATAAGTGACAAAAATTAGTTAGTATTTGAAAAATATCTAATAAAAACACAAATCTAAATTGTTGATTATGAAAGAAAAGCAACTGAGCATACGTGCAACCTTCTAAGTAATTACCTTTTCGCTTTGTTGTTTGATTTTCAACTGTCGTATTTAAAGTTTATTGATTGCTTAGAAACAAATATATCTAAAAGAAAATTTTTTAGATTTGTCTGCTAGCCAAAGCAACCTAGCACAATCAAAGAAAACAGATCAACATTCGATATATATAAGATAATTTTGTAACAATTATTGAATCGAATGATACAATTTGTAGCAACTTAACTCTTTACTACCAAATAATACAAACTATTTTTAAATTATAATCAAATAATTTAAAGTTAAGTTTTGGTTAGTAGTAAATTGCAAACACGTATATTAATATAAGCATGATTCAAACATGAAAACGAATTTGATTGAAGAATAAAAGAATAAGTTCAAAAGTGTTAGAGAATAAAATAAAAAAATTGATTGAAATTAGTTTATATATAAAAAAGAACTAAAAATTGGTTTTATTTGATATAGAGTAAGTTTTCAATTCGAATTCTAGAAGAATATGTAACTTTCAATTCAAATTAAAAAATTTAACAATAATTGAATTAGCTATTTTTCATTAAATTTTATCTTTATCTAGAAAAAATATTAAAAAATAAACTTTATCCTTATATAGTTTCAATTCAAGCTATTTTTTTTGAATTCAATTTAAATTATTAAACGTTATCCTCTTTTTGAACTTGGAAATTTATCCCTTTTGAATTTAGAACATTAATTTTTTTTTTCTAGTTTTATCCTTTTCTTTTATACTCTTATTTTAAAAAATAAAAAAATACATTTATCCTATATGTAAATTTTAATCTGAAAAGCATGTAAGCATTGATATAATAAGTAAGTTTTTAATTTTGTCTCATCCAAGTTCAAGTGGATAAGTAAATCAACTTAATCATTTTTAATTCCAAATTTTAAAAATTATTACTTAGCATGATACCTAATTTAATAATGTGAATTGAATTATTATTATTATTATTATTATTATTATAATTATTATTATTATTATAATAATAATTATTATTATTATTACTCAATTAAAAACCATGTCATCTTTTATATTAATAATTTATTAAAAATTACTATGAGAAATTACTACTACTACTGCACATACTAGGTACTATTACTTCTACTATTATTTCTTATTATTATTATTGTTGTTGTTGTTTCTATTATATTTTTATTTTTTATTTAATATTTAAACAAATTATATTCAAATATATGTTTTATTTTAAAAGAGATAAGTTTATAAAGAGTACAAGTCTATTTAGAACTTTATTTTTAAGCTAATAGAAAAATAAATTAATACACCCCCATTCCACAATAAGTGCATTATTGGAGTATTTTTTAGTATTCAAAATAATTGAATTGTTCACAATTTTAGATGGATGTTGAAATTTTTTTTCAAATTTATCCTCCATTAATTAAAATTTTGGTGAGTTTCAAGGACTTTATGGAGTAGCAGCTTAGCATGTGTGTAGAGGGTAAAAATGAAAAAACATGATAAATTTATGTCTTTGCTCTTCTTCTTAACATGTGTGTCAAATTTCAACAATTCACTTATTGTGGAACGGAGGTAGTAAAGGATAAGGTATTTTCAAATCAAATATTTAATATCTTTTAATTCAAAATTTTTATTACAACACTATTAAATATTTTCCTAATAATTACCATGTGGCTTTTTAATACCTTGCCATTTGACTTCTCGTCTTGTTCTTAGTTTTTTTTTTAATATATATATATATTAAAAGTGTGAAGACCCTTAAAAAAGTGATTTGAACTTTTTCTTTTTTATTAAAAGACTCTTCTTTAGACAAAAATATCTTTTCTCTATTTTCTTTAATTTATTATTTAATTATTTTTTAATTATATTAATTGAATCTCCTAAAATATATGGAACTCCTAAATATTAATTAATATTTTTCTTTCTACCGTTCAACTAGAAAAATATTCCTAAAATAGGACTCTATTAAGGAAATACTTCTATAAATATACAAAATAAGATACATACCTCTTGAATTTGTAAGTCAGCCTTCTTTCTTCTTCTTTTTTTTTTCATGTGACATTATTCTATGAATTGTTACATATTATAAAGATAAATTTTTCCACGGACAATTGGGATTTGAGTTCAATTTGCATCTTTATTACTTTTTTTTTTTCAAGTTAATTGATATAATTCTCAATATTTATGTGGCCTATTTCACATTTATGTATGTTCTTTTGTTTTTGCTTTGACACGAAAGTTGAGGTTAATGCTTTCTTTTATGCATCTTGACATTGTTGTAAGTATGTCATGTTAATATTTATATTCATTGAATTATGTTTGTTCTTATGGAGTATTTTGTCAATTTGATGCTCTCTCAATTTTTTAGATTTGCGGTTATACTTTGATCAATTAAGGTTAATTTTTCTTGCCTATTGAGAGATTATGATTGATGCTCATCTAACTTGATTCGGTTGCAGATCTAGATTGATGGATGCTTGATTTTCTAACCTTAAATTCTTCACTGTTCTTTCCAACATAATAGAATTCAATGTGTGTGTATATATGTATTTTTTTTGTTTTGGTTCAATTTATTTTTTAGGGTCAAAGTTTTCGCTCACACAAGAATTATTTTCATCAAAATCGAAGTTTTGTGATCACTATTGTATTATTTTATTTTAGTTTATAGGTCGTAGATGAATGTCGATTGACTTCAAAGAATTTCTTGTGTAAAGGTTAGGTTTAATTGTATTATTTTGATATCTTTATTATCTTATTATATTATTTTAATTTATAGATGGTAGATGAATGTCGGCCAACTTTGAGATATTTTTTTAGGTAAAGGCTAAGTTTAATTGTATTGTCTTAGTATCTCTATTAGTTTATTATTTTATGGTAGTTTATAGTTCGTAGATGAATGTCGATCTGCTTTGAGAAATTTTTGTCTGTAAATTTTAAGTTTAATTGTATTATTTTAATATCTCTTTTATCGTATTATTTTGTTGTAATTTACATGTGGTAGATAAAAATTGGTCGGCTTTGAGGAACTTTTTTAGGTAAAGGTTAGGTTTAATTGTATTGTTTTAATATCTCTACTTTGAGATTTTTTTTATGCAAAGATGAGGTTTAGTTGTATTATTTTGATATCGCTATTATCGTATTAGTTTATTATAGTTTGCAGGTAGTAGGTAAGTGTCGGACGGCTTTAATTTTTTTTGTGTGTGTAAAGATTAGATTTAATTGTATTATTTTGATGTCTCTATCATTATATTTTTTTTATTGCAGTTTACAGGTGGTAGATGAATGTCGATTGGCTTTTAGAAATATTTTTGGTAAAGGTTAGGTTTAATAAATAAATTCTCCATCTTTACATACTCAAAAGATATTGAGTTTAATTATTGTATTCATGTTTATTATTTAAACAAATATCCTATTTAATGTAGCGTTTGAACTCATTAAAGCGAGATACACGCGCGAAGTGCGTACATATAACTGTCACGACCCAAACTGCTGGCCATACGGGTACCTACTCTATTCTTAGCAGTTAGGAGAATCCTTATTAACCAACTCAAAATACGCGAAAGACTTTTGTTTTTAAGGAAATACTGGATTAAATGTAATTAAGTAAAGTAAATATTAATAAATAATTTTTTTAAAATAAAACTTCTTACCAGTGTCCTTCACTATCCCAAGACTTAGTCAAACATGTACAAGAGTTATCTACTACAACATAGACTGACAATAAAATAAATAATACAAAAACTCTAACATCTGCCAGGAAGAAAGTGCAGAAGTTAGTGCTGAATATCGTTATCCATCTAGTAACTACAAACTAACCTACATTCAATCTACACTCCAAGAAGGAATGTAGAAGAGTAGGGTTAGTACAATCACACGTACTGGTAGGCATCATCGGTCGACCGTGTTAGTTTATATAATCATAAAATAAATCACAATTTAACATTTTAAGCTTGCAAGTCATTATTGGAGTATTACTTACTCATTAATTATTAGAATGTCGCTACCCTTTTTCATATAATACAATCATTACACTTATTCAAGTTATCTAACCTTTAGATATTACTATGCTCATCAATACTTGATCCTATCATGATTCTCCTCATCATAGTATTGTCCAATACATGCTACTTAATATCCTTATAACTCAACTAGGTTCATCACTAGAACAACTAAGAACTATCATGTCCACCTACTTCATTTACAGCAATCTCCTTGCGGGGACATATCACATAATATCACAAGTATCACATAATTAATCAATAATATAGTTTTCGGGATTAAAGTTAAGTTCTCGTGTCTTTATCCACCTCAACTCAATGCCCGCAGGCCTAGAAATGCTTTCTCCCATCAATTTTAAATTATGAAAATATAAAATAACACAATCTTCTACTCATTAAACATAGCCTACCTGAACGTCAAGCTTTTGAATAAAGTAAGCCGCAATAAGAATGATATTTTTTTCCTTCATGCCTTGGAATAATCAACCATCTAAAAATCAAGCAATAATAAGAGTAATTAAACAATTACTCTTCAAATAAATATCTTGGGGATTCAAACTCACTAGTTCCATTCATAATTCAAGGTCTATATTATTCTCCAATGTCAGTTAGCCATTAATTAGCTCTTTCAAGCTTAACTCATCTCCATTAGTGGAGTTTTAATGCTAAAGGTCTCATCTTTACGGAATTCAAGGTTCCTAACCATCAAAATTCATAATAGAGTTTACGAAATTCATGTTAGGAATCTTTAATTTATAGTTTAGAATCAGCTCTAGGTCATATTAAAACATCCATGAGTATTCCCCTAAAAAATTCTACCATTATAGGCTTTCTAAGGATTCTAAGATGTTAAAGGATTAAAAAATAAAAAAAAATAATAGAAAAACTTACCTCAACGAAGGAATTTCACCTTAAGCCTTGGAAAATCACCTCTCTAGGGTTGGAAAAAGAAATTGGGGTTCTTAGACCTAAAATACGGCTGAATCTAATTTAAATATCATCAGAATTTTCGCTACAGTGAAATCCCATTTTAGCCCAGACAAGGCTCAGTAAAACAATCATAACTTTTTACTTCAAATTCGAATTGAGGAACGGTTTATTGCGTTGGAAAGAGGACTCAGAGATCTTTGATTTAACAGGTATTAGAACTCCTAACTCCTTATATTTTAAGAGACATGGTCATTTGAATTTAGCCCTAATAGAAACCCATATCCAAACTCTATTAGAAAGAAAGTTTTAAGCTTATATATATATATATATATAACGACTTTATTTAATAAATACACACGTAATTAATGTAGAATTAATTGTGCGAGAGAAATTAGCTTATTTTGCTAAACGAAAATTATGCACAAAGACCTTAACAAGTTAAGCTACCCAGTGTATTTATAGTTTTTTTTTTCTTCAAAGGATTGTTTAATGAGTATTATATAAGTATTTTAGGACTTCATTTTTACATAATACACAATAAAAAAAGAAAATCTATCAACATTAAATCTCTACATATTTTTTCTCTTACCATATATTTTAGGATTTCTTAATTTTTTTCAAGACTAGTCTAACCGCACGTGTCTCGTACGTGTAACATTTGATTATTTAAAATTAGATGATTTTTTTTATTGCAAAATTTTTAAATAAAGTGTAAAAGCTCAAATCACTTTTCAAAAATCTTTCACACTTTAATATAATAATATAAATATAAACATATACACATATATATCTTACCACCAGAACGTCGAAATTTTGATGGATCATTACTTTTGTGTTTTCCATATGGCACCTCTTTTCTTTATTGCCACAGGCTAAGAGAGACATATCAATTTGAACCACATTTGTGTTACGATTATTTTTTATATATATATTTAAAACCTTTTCTTATTTTTAAACTCAAATCTTTAAAAATCATTGATTACATTCTTATTATGTACTTAAAACTTTTAAAAATCTGGTACTTCTTAAATTTTTCTTATTCTATCAGTTTTATATTTATTTCTATATTTTTAAAATATTTTAAAATTAAATTTAGTTGATTTATAATTTTTAAACTAATGAAAAAATTAGTTGTCATTAATTTTGATGACTTCTAATAAGGAAAGGTTTTATCATAAATATATTTAATTAATTTTCAACTCTTAAATTAGAAAAACATAGTAAAATTCTGATGAATTCTAATAAGAAAAGGTTTTACCATAAATATATTTAATTAATTTTCAATTCTTAAATATTAGGAAAAATAGTGAAAAGATGATTTTGTATTAAGTAAAGACTTTTAATGAAGGGCAAAAAGTTCAAACAACATTTCTAAGGTCCTTCACACTTTTAATATATTATAGATATAGATATAGATATAGATATAGATATAGATATAAATTATAGATATAGATTATAGATAAATTATAGATTATAATCAATATAACAAAGTTAATTAAATATTAATTGGAGGAAAAAGGAAAAAGGATAATTTTGTCTAAAGCGAATATTTTTAATGAAGGACGAAAAATTCAAACAACATTTTTATGACCCTTCACACTTTTAATATATTAGAGATTAGAGATTAGAGATAGAAATTGTAGATGTAAATGTAGATTTGTATAGTTAAAATTTAATTTTCTAGCTTTTTTAGATGAAAAGTCATTTAGGACTTCTTGATTTTTAGGAACTATGCCAAAATTTTCACTAGCTTCTTCTAGATTTCCTTCGTGGATGTTATTGTCTTCTAAGGCAACCATATTGGTGAATTTTTCGAACATCCACCTATATTTTGAGATTCAAGATTTTTATTATTTGTTAAAAAACTATCAAGGGCTTCTTTTTGAAATTTATTTAACACTTAATCGTTTTCTCTTTTTCTCTCTTTTGTGAAACTCGAAATTATGCTTTTTAGTTGTCATATTTATATTAAATAAATTACAATAATAACTAAAATAAGAATTTATACTCATGAACTAAGAATATTAAATAATTATAAATTTTCAAGAAAAATTATAAATAAGGTTAGAATCATCCTAGTTCAAGAGTTTTATATGTTGATGTAATGATATCGAAATGGTGTTGTCCTCCTTCAATTGCATGATCTACTTCTTGAAGTTTTGAAAAAGACACCAAAAATTAATTCTTGTTCTTCGGTAGTTGTAAGCAAAAACCAATAGTAACTCAACAGTTAGTAAAATTCGGAGAGAGAGAGGGCACTAAATATTGAGAACAAAAATAATTAAATAAAGAATAAAATTTACAGAAAAGATGAATATAAGGTGAATAATGATGTGGCTCAAATTATTAGGAGATAATTAGGGAAATTTTACTTTCCATAAAAAATAGGAGATAATTAAGGAAATTTTATTTTCCATAAAAAAATTATTCCCCAAAATTTGTTCCACCCCCTAAAATCAACGTTCCTGTATTAAATTATTTTACTTCCTTTCCATTTTTTTTTTAAATTATATATAAATACATTTTTTTTAATTAAGTATGTGTAAGTACATGTTTGGGAAAAAATAAAATCCTATTTTTTTTAGGGCTAAGTCATTGCTTTAGTGGCCTAGAGATTGTCGTCCCTAACTACTCCACATTTGATCCATTTGAATATTTATTCTGACATGGCATAATGATTATAATCTACTTGAAAATGGCGTGTGAAAGTAATTTTTGATTGTTTTTTTGGTCTTCTTCCTCATTTATATTTTCTTTCAACATCTGCCACCACAGCCTGCCACCTTCTTCACTTGAAAAATTAGAGACCACCATTTGAACCTTCAAGCCTTATACTTTTTCTTTATATCTCTCGATGTCGATCTCTTGCTCTTCCTCTCCTGTCTCTTCTCTTTCTCAACAAATAAATTTAATATTACAAAAGAAATATATCTAGAAAATTATTACAACAAAATAAAATTCAAATTCAAATTGTAGATGAGGAAGAAAAAGTAAAGGGGAAATAAAAGTGGATGAATTCACACTTGGTCAAAGACTTGTTTTTTCTAATTCAATTCATTTTAGTGATTATTAGATGAGAATTCAATCTTTGGTACTAATTATTCCATGATTTTTATATACAATATGGTGTTTTCTTGGGCTTGTACAAAGATGTTTCATTGGTTATTATTATGGGATTTTATGTCATTGATGATCTTGAAATATATGGTCATGACGGACGAAGATGGTAACAAAGTGTTACAATCCGATTTTTCAGGTCATAATGAAACCTACTATAACCTGCCAGTAGGCAAGCCAACTCATAATCTAGAACAATTAGTAATGTATTATCAAGAGAATTGAAAGAAACGACGAGAAAAAGCAAATAAAAAGACTAATATAGAATACAACCTCAAGACCTGGTGAAGTTAGTACCGGAGCTTCTAATACAATCAGAGTACAAAGTGAAATACAGAATAAATGTACATGAACAAACCATCTTCGTACAAAATAGAGTTAAGTCTAATTAATACGAGAGAGAGTAGGGATACTCCAATCATTAAATGCTAACCCCGAATTTGATCTATAGCTTCTCCACATGATACACACATCAATCGAGAGAACTATTACTATGATCTACAGGTTGTAGAAGTGTTGTACGAGTACCGAATACGTGGTACTCAATAGGCATAGATCATCTGAGCTCCAAATATAATGTAAGCATAAATATATCCACAAGCAACTACCCAAGAAAACTAAACATAATTGAAACCCTGGATTTTGACCCTTGGAAAATTCTTGCGCTTTGAGCTCACTGACCTAATAATGACTCATCATACAAGTCGTATGGTGTGGGTATGGGTCAGGTGAGCCTAGTCGTTAGGTGTCTAGTGGGTGGTGGTTGGATTTTTGGTCTTGGTAACGAGTTGGTGGTATGAGTCGTTAGGGGTGGTGACGGGTTGTTAGAACGGTCCTTAATCAAATCAGTAACTTAATGGCTTAGCTTTGAGTATGAGAAGCTCACTAGAAGCTAAAGATAGGTTACGCGTGGTAGGGTTGAGTCGTTGTTGTCTAGTGTTCAATCCCTTGGATTCTGTCTTGGATACGACTAGACCATACGAGTCGTATAGTATAGTTATGTGTAGGATCATAGAGTCGTATGGTGGAAAGTGTATGGGTTTCGAACTCATTGTCTTGGTGATGACTCAAGGGTATGAGTCGTAGGTTGTGGTCACGAGTCAAGGGGTCGACTCGTAACCACATGCGGCCTTTTATAATTTTTAATTTGGGGGCATTCTGGACATTTCTCACTTTAAGTCTCTTTGATACCACGACTTAAAACATCTTTTGGGACTTCATTAACTCATTATTCCCATTAAAACACTCTCAAATTCTCTCTCAAACTCTCTGTTCAAGAAAAAACTAAGGTTTCATCAAGTTAATCAATTAAGGTTATCAAGGGCGATTTCTCTCTGTGTTTCTTGGTGTCTAAGTCATGTTACTCCTCCCTCATTGTTATTTTACTAAAGACATATGTTTTAATGTATAGTTTTCATGGTATTGTTATGGTTTTGCAATAAAGATTGGGGGTTTTGGTTGTTCATGGGTGAATATTGTTTCTCACGGTTTAATTATGGTTTCCTTGTTTTAATTATGATTTTGAACATGTGGTTGCATGGGTATGGTGGTTGAACATGATAATGGTAAATTTCTTTTAAGCTTTTAACTCTTTAAGTGGGTATACTCGAACCTCATTTTGTAAAATCAGTTTGTAGTTACGAGAAAGGTGGGAATTTGAATTAGGGGTACAATGGAATCCCCAAAGTGTTTGGTTTGACTAATTCTTTAAACTAATGCATGGAACAAAATGATTAAATAATTAAGGCTGGTTTTGAAAACCTTATGGGGTACAAGGAATCCCCTAAGTAATTTTAATAATGGAGTCTGCGGGGTACGAAGGAATCCCCTAAGTATTGGTTGGTGACATTGCTTGCAAGCTATAGTCGGTATGACGATACCACTTATTAATGCCTTAATAATTGACTCCTAGAACTGGTGGATTAGTTAGGTGCTAAAGGTTATAATTGGAAAATAATGGGGGTTGTGATAGCTATCTATGAGCGTGTGGGTTCGAAGAACGGACACTAAAAACTCGAGATTGTCATCATGAGGTTTGATCTTGATGACCTGTGTGCATGGTTCATACTATTGATATGATTGTATCTTGGTTTGACATGGGATCGGGGCATTCCCTAGTCTTCCTTGATACCCCTAGTTCATGCGACTAACATGCATCGGGGCCTTTTCAGCAGGGGGAGCTGAACCCATATAGCCCATGGGTGGATTTTATAGCCGTTAAGCTACACAACCCAGGTTAAGATTTTAAATACATGCTAAACCTTGTTCCCTATCCAGGCACGATATAAATGTATATATGTGATTGCATATGGTTATTTATCTTGGTTTTGAATGATGGCATTATTTTACCTTTATTATTGAGTTACATGATAGCATTCACTCCGCTAACCATATTCAGGTGTTGTATCCCTACTCAATGCAGGAACCAACCATACTACCATTCCTCCTGCTTAATGACTTGGATTCAGGGATAGCTTTGAGTCAGATTGAAGTGGTGAGATTTTATACACTGGAAGACCCCATTTTATTTTATGGAATTCTTTCCATTATTATTATTTCTTTGGTTTTAATTTTGGCTATGGTCGGGGGCATGTCCCGGCTGGATGTTCTTTGATTCTAGTTAAAGGCTTTGTCGGACTACTATGGACATGAGCGGTGTCGGTATTAGTGCTGGCATTGGTATTGGTTTTGGCATTGGGATTGGTATTGGTTGGATATTTGGTTGTACCTGTTTGGTTATGGTTATAAACTTACTTTATTGTCTTTAGATTATTATTATTGTTTTATCCTGTCATACATTCGAAATTCATCTGACGTGGGGTGTAGGGTTGTTAACGCTGGGGTATTGGGGGCGGTTTTTGATCCTGGTTGGACTTGAGATACCCGACATGACTAGACCCTAGTTTGGGTCGTATCAATAATAATGCTAGTGGATCAATAAGAATAAACTATCCTATTCTATAGTATTAAGGAACTAAAGTGCGATACGATATATCCATAGCCAATATAAAACGAAGAATAAAAGAAGGAGATATAGTAATTATAAAAGGACAAAGGATACATATACAATATGAATAGATAAGGAAACAGTGGGATATATGATAATGTCATATATATATATATATATATATATATATATATATATATATATATGTACGTATGTATATATATATTACTCAGAGATAATAACCTAAGGGAGCCAAAATAACATTGTCACGACCCAATTTACGAGTCATGATGGCACCTACTAAATTCCGCCAGTAGGTAAGACAATACCATAACATGGAGCTAACGCAATAGATTAATTCAGTAGGGAATTTCCAACATAGGCCAAATTCAATGAACACAATTTATAAAGAAATAGACATTCTTGAATAGATAAATAGATACAGCACGAATACCAATCCCATGACCTGGTTGAGCCAGTATAAGAGCATCTAATGTCAATAATACAACCCAAAGTCTGGAATATAGCTAATACATCAGTCTCAATACAAAAGACTGAATAACAATAAGATAGAAGGAAATGGGGGACTCGAACTCCAAGAGCTCAGTCTATCTCCGAAAGATCAACTCTACACGAACAACTATTAGCGGCGACATCTAGTACTCGAATCTGCACCAAAAAGGGAAAGAAGTGTAGTATGAGTACAAAACAACTGGTACTCAATAGACATCATCGACCAATTAAGCTAAATCACGATATAAAGATGATATAATGTAAGATAATCATAACTAAGTCAAGGTACAGAATCGAACCCAAATCATCTCCATCATCAAAATAATAACAATGACATAACGTAAAGAGATCAAACACTAGAAATCATAATTACAAAATTGGATCTTATATGCCAATTGGTGCAAAAAAAGTAAAGAACTCATCACAGCATCCCATACTACTGAAGAGTACACAAAAAGAATAATTTATGCATGTATCATTTGGACTAACCATCACCATAATTCAACCACCATCTGACAATTCATCACCATTCGGCATTATACCATCACTTAGGAATTTGCCAATAATATTCCACAATTCACTAGTTATTCATTAATTTTGTCGAATCACTAGCATAATTCATCGACTAGCCACCATACATACATTATTCACCATTTCTACCAACTAGGCATCCTCTATCATTAGCTATCATAATATTGACTAACACCATTTTTAACACTGTATCACAAGATGGAGTATTTTAATCATCAGCCAGTATTGAACCAAAAATAAATATAATCAAGACTTAAAATTGAACCAGTCATAAATATCATCAAGATGCGGAATTGAACCAGTTATACATATCATCAAGACTCAAAATTGAACTGGTCTATATCATCATGACTTAGAATTAAACCGGTCATTAATATCGTCAAGACTCACAATTGAATTGGGCATAAATATCGTTAAGACTCAAAATTTAACAGTCATAAATATCATCAAGACTAGAAATTAAACTGGTCATAAATATTGTCAGGACTCAGAATTGAATCAGTTATAAATATCATAACCATCATCATATAACATCATCAATAGCATAAATAACAAAGTATTCATTCTTCACATAAACCAACAATATCATCATGCACTAAGATTTCTTATCATAACTTTAATACCCCTTTTCAAGAGTTTAGTAGGCATAAAAATTCACCAAAGCTATCATGATTCATGGCCTAAGGTGGGTTAAGAGTCCACTCTAATCCTCGAATTCAAACTTTGGCAAATTGCTATCCTAACTAGGTTTAAGGTATCAAATTTAACTTTTAGATGTCAACAAGCCTAAATTAGTCCTAAGATAGGAAATTCCCCTAAAAAATGAGTAACTAGGTTAATTATGCTTAATTTGAGTAACTTAGTCACTCTCTTGCTAGTCATGAGTGATGAAGTCCAATTCATCTAAAGCACAAGAAAACAAGCTAAAAGATTCTAGCTTATGATGTTAAAATAGCCTAAATGGTCCAACTAACCTCAAGTCTTGCCATTCATCAAACCAACACCTAAAACCCTCCAAATCCAACTAAATATCATAAATATACTATGAAGTAGCTCAATCTAACAAGGGTTAAACCTAACCTACCTCAACGCCAAAGAATACTCAACAATTTGCTAAACCTTCACTTTTTCCTTCCGAGAAGCCTCTTCAAGATTCCAAGTCATCAAAAACACATTTTACTCATCCATATGAGAATATCGATAACCGTATTGTACTATTGTGCTTCGACTCCAAAAATTATACCAAAACCCTATATGGGTCCCACTCACAGAAATACATATTTTTGAGATCAACCCAATATGATATCAAGCGCATGGAATCAAAACTCAAAAAAATGGGTGAAAACCAAGCAAAATTTGGGCTAAAACCAAGCCCTAAAGGATTTGCGTCTTTGGTAAAAAAAATCAAGAAATTCAAGCATGAATTTGAAGGATTATTACCTTAAATCCAAAGGTATTCACAAAAATATATGTTAATCAAGCTCCCAAGTCACCCCCAAGACTTAATTCTAAGTTATCACACTCTTTTAGAGTTTTTGACTCTCAAGGATTAGTGGAAAATGACCAAAACGCGTCCTAAAGGGTCTTTTTATACCCATACCAGGTAATCAGGTATGACAATTGCACAACAGGATGTTCAATCACACTACTTGAGTGCAGAAGCAGGTATGGCAATCGTCATCCTCCCTTATGCGATCACAGTACTTGCTATCAACACACCTTGCAGCTGAAACTTTGAAAATTTTCAAGTTTTCGCCAATACCTCGGGATTCATTCAAAATTCGATATACACAAATGAACTATGTAACTGTATTAAATTTAAAGTTCCTGATCCAATGGAAAATTTGGATTTTCCATTCGAGGTCATTTCAACCAAATGTGGGTCCCACACTTATTTTCAATTTTCTAACTTTTTGATCAATAGATCGAAATGAGCTCGGGTGCATTGGGACCAAACCAAAGGTCTACCCAACCTAAAATTAATATTTTGGAGCTACTGGCGCATTCAAAATTTGCATTCGACATTGTTTTACTAAAAATTTTTTCCAGTGGTCATTTGGAACCAACGAAGCCTTCCAAATAGGAAATTGACTTTAAAAATCAAACAAACTTCCTGGTAACTAAACTATCAGTTCCAGCAAGTCATAAATGACTAGGGGCAGCTATGAAAAAAATTCTAACAGTGAAAATAAGCAAAAATAAGGAAAATAACCTGAAGGGTTATTACAAACAGCTTGATGAAGCCTAACCAAATAGGAAATCAAATACTAGCATAATCAAGCCTCTAATAAAACTGTGTCTAATTATGAGATAACCTATGAATAATAAAACTTACCAATAATATAGAAAGATAAAGAATCATACCGATAATCTTGGAAAAGTCTATAACCATCCTTCTATGAACTAACCATAAATCAATAATTAAGTAATCGACTAGTCTAGACAAACAACACCTAACCGGGCCTCCATAAGCCCAAAAGGTTTCAAGCAAACACTCAACAAACAACAATCATAGGTTATACTTATACAACCCCCATAAGACCGATAGATATAAGTACCAAATAATCATACTGGTAAGAGGCAATGCATATGAATGAATAAATGGACATAAACCAATAGTAACTAATATTCGATCCGAGTACCAAATGTGCTAAGTGTATAACTTTCTCCAACTCAGTAGCTCACAAAGGTAGGGCCTATGGTCACCATTCTTCTATAGCAAAGTGTCTCAATGACGAAGAGTCCCACAGGGTACTCGAGATATTCGTATACACTTTTTGGTGCCAAGCTAGGACTTTCAATATCTATCATAATTAATCTACTCCATCTAGTATCGGATATATATATATATATATATATATATATATTTATAAGTGCACGGAGTCAAATGGTGACTAAAGAGTGTAAATTTATAAATTCTTTACCCGAGAAAACATTGGGATTAAATCTGTATAATATTATAGAAAGGATCAGAATTTCTCTTGATCGAAATAAATAATATTGGTAAAAGAGTAGGTTAATAATGGATAAAAATCATCCTCAGTCTAATTTCCAAAATAGTATATTTATCTCCAAAAACTCATAAATCATTAAATAAGGTGGTACAATTTCTATTTTAAGAGAATCCATTTTAAAAGTGAAAAGTGGAAACCCCTTTTTCAGAAAGTACTAGTAAAATCAAGAATTGGATTGGAATCGTATCGAAATACGCCTAGCCTTATGTTTGTCATCACCAGTATCCAAAAAAATACAACTATAAGTATTTGTAAAACATAGCCACATCCTCACAAGGGATAGAATGATAACCCAGTGTGCATGGTATCGTAATCACGACCCCAGACCTACAATATACAATCGAGTATAATATTAACGCCATAACCTAGAGACTAAGGTAAACATAGGCATAAAGCTACTACAAGGTCATAATGCTACAACCACATTCTTCTATATATATTTTATAAATTGATCTAACTTTGCTAATAGAGAAGGAAAACAACCAATCTTACCTTACCAAAAGAGAGAAAACTAACCAACTGAGTTGGTCATCTAAGCCAACGAATAAGAATCATGAGGAAAGAGATTCTAACTAGATAATGCTAGTCTAGCTACCTATCAAGTAAGAAGAACAACCAAAATAATAACCATAGCAACAACAAAATAAGGCATAAGAGGCACCAAAAATTTAAAACCCAACCAATACCTCTCTAAGGTCATAACAAAGCCATAATGCCAACGAAAAGGGACTTCAACCCAAGTGCCATACCATAAGGAAAAATACCACACTGATCCACTCAATTCACTACTAAAAGAAATCATCCATGGGGGTATTCATATATGTATAAAGATCTACACAGAGGCTACAACAACCAATATAGAAACATCAAGGCATAAAATCATTGATGGGTATGAAAACCCCTACTAACCTCAAATAGGATGTAAAAAATAATAAGTTGAATCACACCTATATCATTGGAGTCCTAAGTCATAGTCCTAACCTGCCTTAAAGAGTATGAATCTGAGTGTGTCCAAATCTGAACCAAGTGTTTGAATGACCCACTGAAGCACCAAGTGCACTACTTTTAATTGAAGGTGCCATAACTCTATGAGATTGATTTGTTTGTGTTAATTGACTAATAATACCTAGTTAGGGACATCCTTTGGACCAATAATTAATCTTTATATAGCTATAACAAATACCTAAAGATCTAACTTTGTGAGAAACACAAGCCTCTCTAACTTGTTGACCAATTAACACCTGGTACACTCTCTATTTAAGTGATCATCCTTACTACAATAATAACATACCTTAGGGGTCTAGGCTAGTATGGAATATGTTCTAATCCTGTCTGAATAACCAACTCATGCTTAAAAATTCCCTCAACCAATGACCAACCTCTCCACAGCTAAAATATGCCTTTTAGACTCTCTAATTCATTGTACCTACTAATCCAAAATAGTTGCCATGGCCTAAAGATCTATACCAAATACTCAGTAATGTCTGAAGAGAACTCTATCAAATATGACCAGAATGACTAATCTGAAAGCCACCTATAGCTTAAGATGCTACCTGTACAGAACTGACAAGTTGCAAGTGATGTTGATCTCTATTGAGAGGACCTCTACTACTAGACAGAATGTCAACAACACTATACTAATGACATGAGCTCTTACTTCCACCTCTATATTCCTCAATACATGCTCTCTCTGTATCCCTCAAATAATTAATAACATAATTAAAAGAAGACTCAGTTGCTATCAAATACTGTGATGTCAAGCTGAATGGCAAAACTAAACCTCTCTTAAATCTATACACCATCTCATGCTCTAAAGAATATAGTGTAGGAGTATGTCTAGTCCACTTGATAAACTCTATATCATACTCTAAAATAAATAAGGGGCATTGCTAAATACCAACAAACCCAACTCTGATCTAAGACAACTCTATGTATGGAACACCATATCTGGTTGAGAGGTATCCACTAAAATAATCAAAATCCCTAATGCTAGATCCTGAAGAACTGAGCTATTCACATAATCTACCAGAGTCTTGGCTAGTCCCAAACTCTCTAGCTGACGCTGAATGTCTTTGACATTAATCTCAACTCCCTAGGTTGAAGTTGAGTTGAAACTCTAGTAATACATGTAAAAGTTCTATATGCATCTATCGATAACCTCATACCATCCATATGAGAATGAATAGAGCTAAATAAAGTACTAAAGGTTTATATATACACGAACACATGATAAGGAGTGAAAAATAAGATTTCCTAAGAATGCCCTATAGCTTCCCAAAAGTAGGATACAAACATCTCTGTACTGATTCGTCGAACTCTACTAGACACTTAGCTCTTGTGCCATCACACCGATAAACTTGGGCTTTGATAATAATTTATCGTGGGCCTATTTCTTAAGTCATGATGCCACATACTATAATCTACCAAAGGTAAGCCAACCCATAATTCAGAACAACAAGTAACAGATTATCAAGAGAATTGAAAGAAATAATGAAAAATAACAAAGTAAAGATACTAATATAGAATACAATCATAAGACCTTGGAAATTTAGTACAAGATCTTCTAATACAACAAAAGTACAAAGTGAAATACAAAATAAATGTACATATACAAACTATCTCCAAAATACAAAATACAGATAAGTTTAATAAATATAAGAAAGAGTAAGGCTACTATGAACTCCAGGAGCTCAACTTAAATCTCTAATCTATCACTACTCAGCATGATGCATACGTCAACAATGAGAACTCGTACTATGATCTACAGGCTGTAAAAGTGTAGTATGACTACCAAACATGTGGTACTCAATAGGCATCATCTAAATAAGATCCAAATATAATGTAAGTAAAAATATCATATACAGCATAGATATATGTACAGACAACTATCCAAGAAAACTAAACATATTAATGTTAATGAATCAATAAAGATAAACTATCTTATTTGTAATGATCCTTTATGTCATTTTCTATGTTTTCACTTATTCTTGCCATTTATAAATTTTCTAAAGCTTTCCTAAATTATTTATGCTTTACTGGAACTAATAGTGTAGTTACCGGATAGTTCCTTTGATTTTTAGAGCCAATTTTTTGTTTTAAAGTCCTCTTTGGTTCAAATTGGATATCAAGAAAAAACATTAGTGGCACAACCTCTTATGCCAATTCCGATTGTTCCAATAGCTTTGAAATGATTATTTTTAGATAGATGAACCCTTGGTTTGGGTCCCTAGGCTCTCAAACTCATTTTGAGTTATTGGATACAAGTTGAGAAAAATGGTAAGTTGGTGTGGGACACACTATTGTTGAAACAATCTCAGATGGAAATTTTGGCTGCGCCATTAAGTTTGGAATATTAAATTTGATAGGGTATCATAGTTCATTTTCTTATAAGATATTCTAGATAAATCCTGAGGGGTTGACAAAGACTTGGAAAAGTTGGTGCCTAGTGCATCACGTACGCAACCAGTCAATTGCTTAACCAACCTAGCTTGGCCCACTTGTATTGTGTAAGCAAAGCATGTGTCGCATAAGTGGATGTATCTTAAGAAATACCAGTATACTTTACAGAATATATGTTGAGGCTACCACTATCGTGAATGAGACACCTAGTCAGTTAAGCGATATTTACTTAAGCGGCCCGATATTTGCTTAAGCGACTTCTGTGGGCCTAAAAAGGGTACAAATATCCTATTTAGCCCAAGTTTCGCTATTTTTATTCCATTCTCTAGAGTTTTGAACCCTAAAAAGAGGGAATTCTCATGAGAACCGATTGTGGGTGATTTTGGAGCATGGGTAACATTAATTTATGCATTTTCCCTTCAAATTTATGGTAAGTTTTTATTATTTTAATGTTTTAATCCTCCATATTTTTCTAAAATCCCTTGAATCTTGGTTCTTGATTGTTTCACCATTAGATCTCAAAATTTACCTATTTGTTAGGGTAAATATTCCTTGCGCATAGAGGGACGTTGGGTTAGTTTCAAAAGTGCGATTCCACAAATGGGCTCCACCTGAGATTTTTGTTTGATTTTGGATCCAAATTATAATAATGAAATATGAGTATCATTATTCTTGTTTTGATAAGTAAATTATGATTTGGATAGTGCAGCATCTTCCGAAGGCTTCTTAAAAAGAAAAATTTGTTGTTTAGTGGATTCTTTAGGCTTTTCTTCGGCGTTTCGGTAGGCTAGGCTTACCATCTTCATATATTAAGCTATTTATTGATATGCTTATGATATTATGTTGGTTATGATGGTGAAATTTAGGTGTTGGAGTTATGATTGAAAATATTTGGGTTAGTTGGACTACTTAGGCTATCTTGAAATCATAATTTAGGTGTAAGTTACTTAGTCACTCATGTTATAGGACAAATTGCTATCTTAGGGATAATTAGGGCTTATTTAACATCTAGAAATGAGTTTATATACCTTAGCCTAGTCCGGAGTAGAATTTGCTGAAAATGGATTTTGGGGATTAGAAGTGGACTCCTCCAGCCTACCTTAAGTCAAGACTTATGTTAGACTTTTTGTATACCTATTTACGCATGATATACTCTTATTAATGCTTAATTTGGTAATTTTAAGAGATTAGATGCTTATTGATTATGCTAGTTCGATAGATGAGAGTTGGTTCTAATCTTGGGTAAGTTTCGGTGGATAATTATTATGTTTTGGTGATATGACTCATGATTAAAATTTATTTGCATGGTCTATTGACATGGTCTAATGATATATGGTTTTTGGTTTAAGTCTTATAATTATTGATAATGATGGATATATGATTCTGGATTCAAGTCCTGCATTTGATGATGGTATCGGTAGTATGAGTTCTGGTTCAAGTCTGGCAAATGATAGTAATGATGATGACACTATTGAGTTCTAGTTCAAGTCTAACATTTTGAGAGTTTTTCATAATATGATATGGTTCAAATGGATTCTTGGTTTGGCATGGTAACTGATAATTTATGGTTATTGGTTATTTACATTCCTTAATTGTACCCTCTAGGTTTATGGAGGCCTGCATTGGGTTATTTATTTTTTGCGCTTATTGGTTTATGGGGGCCAATTTAGTAGTTATAATAGTGTGATCTCTATGTTGCTTTCCATATTTATTTACCCATGTGTAACAGTGTTGGAGATTATTTTAAGGTTCGTCTTTTTACCTTGACTTAGTTTATTTTATCTTTCATCTTATCATGTTTATATTATAATTTAGCTTAGTTGGCCGATGATGCCTACTGAGTACCTATGGTTTTGGTACTCATACTATATCTCTGTACCTTTTTGGTGCAGATTCAAGTACTAGTAGACATCGTTGATTTGATGATCTTGCTGAGTTAATTTTGAGGATAAGGTGATCTTTTGGAGTCAGAGTTTCCCTTTTCCTTCTATATATCCATGTCTAGTCTTTCATTTTTGAGATATATTGTATTTGAATATTCAATACTTATAGTTCAGTTGTAGTATCTCTTGTCCTGACATTGTTGAGTCTTGGAATGGTTGTTGCTCTTTTATCTATCTATTAGATTATTATGATTGATTCATTGCACTTTTAACTCTTTAAATGTTGATTTTTGGCTTTTAGGCCATTTTTCACCAATATTTCCCATTGCTTATAGCTCCAGGCTATGTTTTGGCTTACCTACTGATGTGATAAAGTAGGTGCCATCATGACTCATTAATCAGGTCATGAAAAATTCATTTCAGAGCCTAGGTTTTACTGGGATTATTGGTATAAGAGCA
Source organism: Capsicum annuum (assembly GCF_002878395.1). Classification (NCBI taxonomy): domain Eukaryota; kingdom Viridiplantae; phylum Streptophyta; class Magnoliopsida; order Solanales; family Solanaceae; genus Capsicum; species Capsicum annuum. The sequence goes on from NC_061121.1 coordinate 98,711,938, forward strand.
AGTGTCTATAGAGTCTCACAGACCAGAATAATGACATCCGTTTCTTATCTTCAAGTTGATATTGGACATTCTTAAGAGTTATTCACTTCTTTCACTTATTTTAATCTATGAGTATGAGTTGGTTTCTAAAGCATTTCTTTTATTTCACTCTTTTGTATATGGTTGGACACGTGCTATAACTACATGAGATGAGGGTATGGAGACTGATCCTAGGGATCCTATCACTGTTCGTGGATGACCTAGAGATTATGGACAGCTCAGAGATGTATCCCCAACTAGAGGACTAGATAGAGGGCCTTCACCAGATCCTATTCTTGCTCCTGAGATAGAGATTTTTCTGCTCTAGCTAGCAGTGGTCCAGGGACCAGCCCAGGCCCCACCGAGGTTTAATTTTTTCTTCTATGATTAGGGATACTTTGGTTTAGATTTTGGGATTGGTTGGTGGTGCACCATCTAATGGTGCATAGTTAATAGATCAGAGTGGTACTAAGGCAGGGGTGCATCCTATAACTGCATCTCCCAGAGTTGAGGTCCCTTTTGAGCTGGTAGTTGCTTATCCTGTAGTTTTCTAACTTGCTATGGCTACGACGGAGCGGAATATATTGGGTAGGTTCTTTAGGTTGGCTCCACCTTGGTTTTCTAAAGGACTAGGCGAGGATGCATATGAGTTCTTTATTGCTTGTATGGATAGGCTCTGTAATTTGGGCCTAGTTGAGACTCGTGCTATAGATAACACTACTTTTCAGTTGGAATTAGCAACTCAACATTAGTGGTGAGGTTATTTTGATTCCAATACAACAGGATCTTTCACATTAACATTGACTTAATTCTTTGAGATCTTCTTGGAGAAGTACATGCCTCGCAGTGTTAAGGATTAGTTTTCAAGGTTAGAGTAGGGCTCATGAATGTTGTGGAGTATGAGGCTCGATTTTATGAGTTGGCTAGTGGTGCTACTTCTATTATGACAACTAAATAAGTAAGGGTTTGTTGATTCATTCGGGGATTAATACTTTCTCTTTGTATGTATACACAAAGTTTAGTTGATATTGGTAGGACTTTTGCTAATTTTTTTGATCATGCTTAGGTTATGGAGAAGATGCATCATGAGGCCCAAGGGGGAAGAAATAAGAGGCCATATTATTAGGGTAGTTTTAGTGGGATCTATAGTGGCCTACGATTCAGAGCCAATAGTTCTCAGGGTAGGTACCCTTCCCATAATCCCTATAAGCATCAAGGTCAGTCTAGTAGGCTAGTTTAGGATGCTCTTAAGATTACCTATGGAGGCCAGTCTAGTTTTGGTGATCGTCCTAGCCAGGGTAGAGGTTTGCCTTCTGGTTATTCTAGCCATGCTAGTTATTTCGAGTGAGTTAAGTGTTGTAGTTTTAGTACTGTACTTTGGCCATGTTATGGTCGTGGAGCTTTTGGTCATATCTCAAAAAAGTGCCCCATTCGTAAAGGGATTATTTCTTCAGCCCAGAGTGTTCCACCTGTAAAGGAAGTTTATCCTCCATCTAGAGGTGGTATGCATGATTGTAGGGGTGGTCCCCAGGGTGCTCATAGAGGTTCTAAGGTAGGTATGATAAGAGATTGGTCAGTAGCTCAGCTAGGGACCGCGCATGGTTAGTTGTATAAAGTTCCTTCTAGACCTAAGGCTAAGTCTTTCGATGCTATTATTAAAGGTATGATCTTGGTATGATGTCAGTCGGCTTTTGCTTTATTTGATCCAGGATCCATTTATTCTTATGGGTTTTCTTATTATGATACACAATCAGAGCAATCTTGGGATTCATTATCTATACCATTATGTGTATCTACTCCCATAAGTGATTCCTTAGTAGTGGATTGGATTTTTAGATCATGTGTTGCTACTGTTCGAGACTTGACACTTATGCTGATCTTATTATATTAGAAATAATGGATTTTGATGTTGATTCTGGGAATAGATTAGTTGTCCTAATATCATGCTATCATAGATTATTTTGGTAAGATCATTACCTTTGCCTTGCCTGATGACCCTCGATCATAACTATGAGCTGATGAGGATTATTTCTTATATTAATTCTAGGAGGCTTATTTTGAGGGGTTGTGAGTCTTATCTTGATTATATTTACAATGATAGTGTGGAGAGTCTATTGCTTGACTCTGTTTCTATAGTTCGTGAGTTTCCATAAGTTTTCCCTATTGATCTAGTTAGTCTTCCTCCTGAGTGTGGTATTAAGTTTGTTATTGATATTAAGCCGAACACCTCACCTATTTCTATGGCACCTTACTATATGGATCCTACCTAGTTTGAGTTAAACTCTCAGCTTCAGGATCTTCTTGGTAAGGTTTCATTAGATCGAGTGTGTCTCCTTGGGGAGCTCTTGTGTTGTTTGTTAAGAATAAAGATAATTCCATAAGTATGTGTATTGATTATAGGCAGATTAGTAAGGTGATGGTGAAGAACCAGTATCCTATAACTCATACTAATGATTTGCTTAACCAACTTCAGGGAGAAACAATGTTCTCTATGATTGATTTGAGGTCCGATTACCACCAGTTGAGGATTTGGGCTGAGGATATCCTAAAGACAGCCTTTAGGACTTGTTATGGTCATTATGAGTTCCTAATGATGTCTTTTGGGTTGACTCACACCGCTACCACATTTATGGATTTGATAAATGGTGTATTCAAGCCTTATTTATATTTTTTTGTGATTGTGTTCATCGATGACATCCTTATGTATTCAAAGAGTAGAGAGGAGTATATGAAATAGTTAAGGATTATGCTCCAGACATTGAGAGATCATATGTTTTTTGCCAAATTCATTAAGTATGAGTTTTGGATTGAATTGATGATATCCCTTGGGCATGTGGTGTCTAAGGATGGGATTATGGTAAACCCATTGAAGATTTAGGCTATTTGTGATTGGGCCAGACTTACATCTCCGTTTGAGGTTCGTAGCTTTATTGTTTGGCTTGTTACTATAGTCTGTTCATTAAGAATTTTTCTTCTATTACAACATCGATGACTAGATTGACTCGAAAGGAGGTCCCTTTTCAATGGACCAATCCAAAGAGTGTGACTCGATCTTTGAAAATCTCAAGGGATTCTCACTTCAGCTTCTATTTAGGCTCTTCCTATTGAGGGTGAGGGTTTAATCGTGTATTATCATGCTTTTGGTGTTAGTTTGGGTTGTGTATTTACAATGACCCTTCAGGATATTTTTTATACTTTTGCTTATTTTTGCCTTTAGAGCTTTTCTATAGCTGTCCAAGTCATTTATGACCTTTTGGAACTAACAATATGGTTATCGGGTAATTCATTTTGTTTTTAGAGCCATTTTTCTATTTTGAGTCTTTGTTGGTTCCAACTAGCCCCGGGCAAAAAAATTAGTCAAACACCTCAAACATAAAATTTGACTATTCTAGTAGCTTTGATCTATTGATTTTAGGCTAGAAAGACTCTTGGTTTGGTCTCAAGGCACCTGGGTTCATTTTAACCTATTGGTCTGAAAGTTAAGAAAATGGAATATGGGTGTGGGACATATATTTTGTTGAAATGACCTCGGATGGAAATTTTACTGCTCCATTAAATCCAGAACGTTGAATTTAGTATGATTACATAGTTCATTTGATATACGAGATTCTGGATAAATCTCGAGAGGTTGGTGGAGACTTGTAAAATTCAAAGTCTCAGCTTTGATCTAGTGCACTTGCGATTGAGGGACTTTGACCGTGATCAAAATCTGGCATCACCAGTAAGTTCTACGATTGTGACACATCAAGTTGCAAATGCAATTCCTTTACCAGTCGGCTAGAACCGTGATCACAGAGGTAAATATTTTGATCACGAGTTCTAAGTTTGAGGCCGTGTATCTTGATTTGGCTATCGAGTAGTGACAGTGATGCTCAAGAATGTGGTATGGGTATAAATACCCTATTTTGCCTGATGTTTCCCATTCTTTACTTATATTCTTGAGATTTAAACCCTAACTTGTGAGATAACTAGGGATTGAAGCTTGTGGGGTGATTTGGGAAGCTTGATTAACATTTATTTCTTGATTCTCCTTCAGATTTGAGGTAAGATTTCACAAGATTCATGGTTGAACTTTCCATTTTACAAAATATCCCAAAAGTTTAGGGGCTTTATTTTAGCCAAAAATTAGTTGGAATTCCACCCATTGTTGAGGGAAATGGTTCCTTGAACATGTGGGAACATCACGATGGTTTCGAAAATGTGATTTTCCATAAATAGGACACCCATGGGATTTTTGTATGATTTTTGACCCAAACAACAATAGTGAAATATGGGTATTGATATTCTCGTATTGATGAGTAGAATGTGATTGTAGCTTGGCATCTTGCAGAAGCTTATCGAAAGGGAAATATTGTGATTTAGTAGATCTTGTGAGCTTTCATCGGTGTCCAGGTAGGCTAGATTTTACCCCTTGTTAGGTTGAGCTACCTCATAGTATGTTTATGATATTGTGTTAGATTTGGGATGGGTTTTAGGTGTTGCTGTGATAAATTGAAATACTCGGGATTAGTTGGATAATTTAGGCTATTTTGACTATCGTTTTCGGCATGATTAGCGTAGTTATTCCAATTTAGGTGAAATTGACCTTGTAGGATTTTGTTAGTGTGGAAATATCCTAGTTACTCAATTAATGGTAGCTTTCCTTGGCCACTTGAGTTTAGGATGAATCTTGCTCAAATTGCCTCTCTATAGGTGAAATTGGTCTAGTTACTCAATATTAGGAGAAATTGCTATCCTAGGGATAGTTGTGGCTTGTTTAACATCTAAAAGTGGATTTAGATACCTTATCCTATTCTGAGGTAGACATTGTTTGGTAAATCATTTTGAGGATTTAGAAGTGGGCTCTTCGATCCACCTTAGGCCAAGACTTGTGGTAGTTATTGAAGAATCTTTGATACACTTTTGTACAACTAGGAAGATGGTTATTTTAGTGATATTTAGATGCCTTGGTACTTGTTGGTTTTGATGAATTACATTATAAGTAATTCTTAATGATTAGGCTGTAAATGAGTTATCGATTAAGCTTATCTTATTGATGAGTTATTGAGTATGCTATTGGTTTGGCTATTGAATGGGCTACCAAATATACTATTTAATGAACCCTTAAGTATAATATAGACTAAGCCATTAATTATGCTATTATTTATGCTATGAATGAACTATAGATTATGCCATGGATTAACTATTGATGAAGCTATTGATAAGCTATCTCTTAAGCTAATTATAATCCATTAGTTATGCTATTAAGAAGTTATTTCCCGTGCCTTAATAATACGTATTGATTATGTTAGCGATCATGTTTATTGACTATACTGGCAGTTATACTATTGATTGTGCTATAGATCATGCTTATTTACCAAATTGATAATTATGCTATTGATTATGCTAGAGCTCACAATTTTGATAATGATTATTGATTATTTTAATATACTATGTTAATGGTTATGCTATTAAATACTCTAATAATTATGCTATTGGCTATATTGACGATGATATTAATTATTTATACCTATTAGAAATCTAAAGAATGGCTATGATATTTATAATATTATTGATATATATACATACCCGACAAGGCTGAAGGATGATTATAATGATATATATCTGGTAAGGCTAGAGGATGATTATGATGATATATACCTGATAAGGCCGGAGGATAATTATGATGTTAAATATATATCCAGTAAGGCTAGAGGATGATTATGATGGTATATACCCAGCAAGGCCGGATGATGATTATGATGATATATATATACCCAATAAGACTGAAAGATGATATTTATGAGGATATTTTTGAATATCCATATCGGTTTGAGTCCGGCTACACATACTATACTATGATGATATACTTATTATGCTATGATGACATCGGGGTGTGAAATTTATAATCTAGCTAAGTTGAAAATGAGAAAATAGTTATAATGTAGTACGATATAAATAGACTTTAGTGATATAATGATAAGTTGATTAATATTGGCTAGTTGACAAATATTGGATAGTGGTTAGTGTTGGTTAATTGGTAAATGAAGACTAATGGATAAGTGGTAATTAGCCTCTATATGAAGATTAGTTGATAAGTGAAGTTTAGTTGATGAAGGATGATTTCTTGATACACAAGGATTAGTGCTACATGATGCATAGTTGATAAGTGTTAACTTATTTACAAATGATGAATATAATAAATCGATGTTTATTGTGAGGCATCCCTTAGATGTATTGTGAGAGTTGATAAATGACGGTGGTGGGTTATTCTATCTTATTTGTACCTTCCAAGCTTATAGAGGTTTGCGATGGGTTATTTACTTTTTTGCACCAATTTATGGGAGACAATTTATTAGTTATGATTGCATGTGCTAAGGCTTTATGCTATGTTATGATGATATTTCGGTTATTTATTTATTCATGTGTAGCGATGTTGGAGATATTTCATGTTCGTTTCCTTACCTTGACTTAGTTACGTTATCTTTCATTCTATCATTTTTATATCATATTTTATCTAACTCAACTGATGATGCCTACTGAGTACCAGTGGTTTTGTTACTCATACTATACTTCTGTAACTTTTTGGTGTAGATCCGAGTACAAGTTTCTATCATTGATTGGCATTCTTGTTGTGTTGATATTCAAAGAAAGGGTGAGCTTTTGGTGTTAGAGTCACCTATTTTCATTTATGTTTCTATATTTATTCTTTTATTTTGAGACAAATGTATTGACTATTCTAGATACTTGGGTTATATTTTTTATTACTAGATGCTCTTGTACTGGCTCTACCAGGTCATGGTATGGTATTTATATAGTGACTACCTTTAGACTATTTTTATTGTCTTGCTTATTTATTGTGTTGTATTGCCTGTTAGGTCCCTTTTTGGGCATTTCCACCAAGTTAACCCATTGTGTTTAGCTCCAGGTTACAATTTGGCTTACCTACTAGCAGGATAGAGTAGGTGTTATGATGACTTGTCAATTAGGTCATGATAATTTGGTATTAGAGCCTTGGCTACATTAGTATTCCTGGTACAAGAGCAAATGTCTAGTAAAGTCCTACGGATCAGAATGACGATGTTTTTTCCTGTTTTCGAGAGTCTATGGGATATTCTTTGGAGTTCTTCACTTCTTTCACTTATATCGTACTTAGAGTTTAAGTTGTTTTATATAATATGCCTTTGATTTTACTCTTTTGCAAATGGCTAGGACATGTACTACCACTATACATAATGAGGGTCTCGAGATTGAGCAAAGGGATCCTTCTTTTATTTGTGAATAACCCAAAGGTCGTGGACAGCCTAGAGATTTATCCTCATCTAGGCACCAGGATAGGGGTTCTCCACCAGACCCTATTTCTGCTCCTGAGCTAGAGATTCTTCCGCCTCAGCCATTGGTAGGCCAGGGACAACCCAGGCTCGACCAGGATTTATATCTTCTTCAATGCTTAGAGATGCTTTAGTTCAACTTTTGGGGTTAGTTGGTGGTGCATCGTCTGGTGGTGCACAGCCTATGGATCAGAGTATTACTGAGATGGGAGCACAACCTATAGTTGTGATTCCTAGAGTTGAGGTTCCTTCTATGTTGGAGGTTTCTCAGCCAGTAGTTGCTTATCTAGTGGTTGCCCAGCCTGCTATATCTACCAAGGAGCATAAGATGTTGGGTAGATTCTTGAGATTGGCTCTGCCTAGGTTTTTTAGTGCTCCAAGCAAGAATGCGTATGTGTTTTTGATTGCATGTGAGGATAGGCTTCATAAATTTGGGACTTGTTGAGACTCATGGTATGGGTTACATCACATTTCTATTGGACTTGGCTGCTCAACATTGGTTTAGAGGCTTTATGGATTCTAGATTAGCTGGATCTTCTCCTTTGACAAGGGCTCAGTTCTCCAAGATGTTCTTTAAGGAGTATATGCCTCCTAACCTTAGGGATCATTTAAGGGATTATTTCTCTAAATTGGAGAAGGGCTCCATGATAGTTTCAAAGTATGAGGCTTTTTTTCATGAGTTGACTTGGCATGCAACTTTTATTCTAAATACTGAGTATGAGAGAGTTTATTGCTTTGTCAGACAGTTGATACTTCCCCTTCATATTATAATCAAAGTTTTTTGCTGTGGGTAGGTCTTTTTCTGAGCTTTCTGATCATGCTCAGCTTATGAAGGAGATATATCATGAGGCCCGTGGGGGAACTGATAAGAGGCCTAGATAATTAGGGCAGTTTTAGTAGAAGTTTTAGTAGCTCTTGGTTCATAGATAGCCATTTTCATTATAGATATCCTCCGCTTCTATCCTATCAGCCTCAGAGTAAGCCTAGTCAACATGTTTAGGCAACACTCTAGATTACTGATAGAGGTCTGTCTAGCGCTAGTGATCTCCCTGGTGAGGGAAGTGGTTAATATTTGAGAGCTTCGGGTTCTAGTCAATCTAGACGTGGCGGTTATTCCAGGTTAGCCGAATTTGTTGGTTTTAGTTTAGCTTAGGTAACATGTTATAGTTGTGGAGCTTATGGTCACTATTTGCGAGATTGCCCTAGTCGTGGGGCGATTATTGCTTCTGCTCAGAGTGTCCCCCTATTAGAGCAATCCATCCCTCAGTTAAAGGTAGTTTTTAGTATCGTAGGGGTGGTTTCTAGGGTACTCGAGGAGGTTCTCGGGCAGGAAGGACAGGAGATCGGTCAGAAGCCTAGCTAGGTGGTAGGCGTAGTTAGTTATAGGTAGTACCTGCTAGACCTGAGGCAGAGTCTTCAGATGCTGTTGTTACAGGTAAAATTTTAGTGTGCTGTCAGTCGAAACTTGCTTTATTTGATCCAAGATCCTTTTTTCTTATGTATCTGCTTATTATTTTCCATGATTAGAGTTATCTTGGGAATTATTATCTGTGCCCTTGATTGTATCTGCTCTCATGGGTGATTCTTTAATAGTGGATCGAGTTTTTAGATCATATGTTGTGAATGTTAGATATGTTGATACTCATGCTGATCTTATTATTTTTGATATGGTGGATTTTGATGTAATTCTCGGCATGTTCTAGTTATCCTACTATTATGCGGTCATGTATTATTTTACCGATTACCTTAGACATGATCGATGTACCCCTAGTCTTGTGGTAGGGAGTGGTTAACCATGAGTTGATGGGAATTATTTCATATGTTTATTCTAGGAGGCTTATTTCAAGGGGTTGCGAGTCTTATCTCACTTATATTTATAATACTAGTGTGGAGATTTTGCCTCTTGGCTCTATTTTTATTATTTATGAGTTTCCTGATGTGTTCCCTGCCAACCTGCCTAGTCTTCTCCCTATCCATGAGATTGAGTTTTCTATTGATCTTAAGCTTGGTAGCTAACCTATTTTTATGACACCTTACTTTATGACTCCTACAGAGCTTAATGAGTTGAATTCTCAACTTTAGGATCTTCTTGGTAAGGGTTATATTATATTGAGTGTGTGTCCTTCGGAGCTCCTGTGTTGTTTATGAAAAAGAAAGATGGGTCCATGTGTATGTGTATTGATTATAGGCAGCTGAATAAGGTGATAACAAAGAACCATTATCCTATTCCTCGCATTGATTATTTGTTCGACCTACTTCAGGGTGCAACAAAGTTTTCTAAGATTGATTTGAGATCTGGTTACCATCAGTTGAGGATTCGGGCTAAGGATATCCAAAAGATAGCTTTTAGGACCCGTTATGGTCATTATGAGTTCCTTGTAATGTAGTTTGTCTTGATTAATGCCCCAACCACATTTATGGATTTGATGAACTGAGTCTTTGGACCTTATTTGAATTCCTTTGTGATTGTGTTCATCGATGACATCCTTTTGTATTTAAGGAGTAGAGAGAAACATACACAGTATTTGAAGATTGTGCTCTAGACTTTGAGAGATAATGTGCTTTTCACCATGTTCTCTAAGTGTGAGTTTTATCTTGAGTTGAAGACATTTCTTGGGCATGTGGCATCTAAGAATGATATTATGGTACACCCAGCTAAGATTGAGGTGATTAGTGTTGGGCTAGACCTACATCTCCGACTGAGGTTTGTAGCTTTATTGATTTGATCGGTTATTATAGACGAGTCGTCAAGAGTTTTGCTACTATTTAAGTGGCTATGACCATATTAACTTGAAAGAAGGTTCCTTTCCGATAGTTCGAGGAGTGTGAGTCGAGCTTCGGAAAGCTCAAGGATTTCCTTACTTCAGGTCCTATTCTAGCTCTTCATATAGAGGGTTAGGGATTCATAGTGTATTGTGATGCTTTTGGTATTGGTCTAGATTGTGTTTTGATGCAGCAGGGTCGTGTTCTTACTTATGATTTGAGACAGCTTAAGGTCCACGAGTGCAACTATCCCACTTCTAATTTGGAGTTGGCGGCGGTAGTTTTCGCGCTTAAGATTTGGATCCATTATCTCTATGGTGTGCATTGTGAGATTTTCACCTATCACCACAGTCTTCAGTATCTTATGACCTAGAGGTAGCTTAATGCTACACAAAGTAGATGGATAAGGTTGCTTAAGGATTATGAAATCTCTATTTTGTATCATTTTGGTAAGGCAAATGTGGTATCAAATACCTTGAGTCGGAAGACAGTGAGTATGGGTAGCTTGGCTTGTATTTCAGTTTGTCAGAGGCCGATGGCACGGGACATTTAGTCCTTAGCCAACTTGATGGTTTTCCTTGATATTTCAGACCCTAGGAGGATTTTTGCTAGTGCTGTGGTGAAGTCTTCATTTTTTAGCAAATTTGGGATCTTCAGTTAGAGGATAGTAAGCTTCGCTTACTTCGTGATCAGGTGTTGAGTGGTGAGTCAGAGAGAAACACCATAGATTTTGAGGTTTTTTTGCGATTTGATGGCCGATTTGTGTTCATAGGATTGGTGACTTGATCCAATTGATTCTATATGAGGCTCACAGCTCTAGATATTCTATTCATCTGGGCACAACTAAGATGTAAAGGGATCTAAGACAAAATTATTGGTGGAGTGGCATGATGAGTGATGTGACAGATTTCATAGCTCGTTGTCTACGTTGTCAGCAGGTAAATGTCACCACTCGAACCAAGGCCTGGCCGCAACGGGCATCCCAAGTCCGCCGTAGACCGGAGACCACCCCCTTTGCCTAGTCACACAGAACACAATACACTAATAGTGGTTGAATTCTGAACATATAAAAAGATAGATAAAGGTAAGGTCAAGAAGTCTAAGATACATCAACCAGCATTACCAGTCCACAGTAATCCCCAAAGCCTCTATGACAAAAACGAATTAAACCAATGTCGGGACATGCCACCGATGATAGCCAAAATAAGTCCAAAGAAAAGTCTATGATAAAATATAAACCAATAAGTAACGACCTTCCGAAAGAAGAAGGCTCACCACTTCAAGCTGACTACTAATAACTTGGAAATCTAATCACCGCTCAGGAAAAATAGAAGTGTCTCCGGTTCCTGCATTTCGTTAGGATACAACTTCTGAAAATGGTTAGCGGGTTGAGCGCTAGCATGAAACTCAGGGGAGGGATAAAATAAAGCCATGATCAACAGTTTAAAATCAGACAATCATATGCATATACATATACATAAAGACAACATGCCGGGGTAAGAAATAAGGCTTAACATGAACTTCAAAACATTAGCCTGGACTGTGTAGCTCAACAGTTATAAAAAGGCACCCACGGGCTATATAGGCTTAGCTATCCCCGTGAAAGGCCCCCAGTGTGTGTAGCCGGATGAACTTGAGATATAATTATAATTACATATGTACCATAGGGGACTCGAACCACTCAGTCATTTATCAAGGGTGACATGAACACCCTGTCAGTTAACAAGGGTGACTCAAACTACCTGGTCATAAGTAAGGGGACTCAAACCCCGGGCCCTTTAAAACCTCACACCGGCAAATGCAATTTCCAGTATTAGTCCCTTGGGACCTCCACTTTCACGGCCTAGATATATAACCTTCTTTAATCCCAGTTAAAACATTTTTCACACATTTCCATTAATTGAACCATAATATTTCTCAAGGCATACACTGTTGGTATCGTCATACCAATTACACTTACAAGGTAGCATCATCATACCAGTACAATTCCATTCACTTGGGGAAAACTCCCCACTTTTTTCATTAAATTGATGTGAGGGAATCCCACTACACCCTTTGTGCATTTAATCAAATTTTTATGTTTCAGTAACCTTTTTATATCATGAAATGGTTTTCAAAAATAGTTCAATGCAAACATACTCATATTCAAAGCCAATTTCACAGGATTGGATTGGAGTTATATCAATTCAATTATCCATATTCACGAAATTAGGGGAAACCATGAACCCCTAGTTTATTCACCATGCCCATGCACCCCACATGTTTCAAAACATCAACTCAAACCATATATGATTCATAAAAGCCATGGGGAAAAGAATTAATTCAATAATGTTCAATAACCCTCAACCCAAATTTAAAATCATCAATTAAATCACATGGGTATAATTATAAACACATGATTTTAATGAAATAAGACTTGGAGAAGAGTAACATGGCAGAAAGTACAGAGAATTACGAAGAGAAATCAACCTTTGAGCCCTTAGATGACAAACTTTGAGAAACACTAATGTATTTTTTGAATAGGGAATTTAAGAGAGTAAGAGAGTGTTTATGATTGATAAGGGTTGGAAATAATGGCCCCAAGGTGTTTATGTACGGGGAGTCTAAGTGGGTAAAGAGGAAAATATCCAAAGTGCCCTTCATTAAAAGCTGAAAAATTGTTGCCAATGACTATGGGTCACTATACGACTCGTAAGGACTCACTGCGACTCATCTCCACGAGTCATAGTCTGGACTATAGCTGAGGGACCCCTCTTTTGTGACCCTACAACTCACACCACATGACTCATCAAGAGTCAATACGACTTGTAGGGTCCTAGTAGTAACCAGGAAAAACATTTAGGGTACACACTAGTCACCCTATGATTTGGATACAAGGACTCGTAGTGAGTCTTTATGAATCCTGTCCTCTAGTCATAATAAATACAAAAATAGTGGCACTACTCACTGGTCAGACGAAGATCTAGCTCCTATGGTTCGTAAGGACACCTTACGACTTGTAAGGTGAGTCGTAGGTTTGGTAGTGAGTTTAAAAACTCAAAAGTTTTTAGGGACAATATTTGAGGCGTTACATTCCCCACCTAGGATCATTCATCCCCAAATAATGAGACAAGGCATCCATTGGGAAAATTTAACACGGAACATAACTACACTTACCTTTAGAAAAGATAGAAAACAAAGATATTATGGAATACACATACTTTTAGCATGATTATCACAAGTAGAAAACAGGAATAGATATTTGGACTTCATGTCCTCTTCAGCTTCCTAAGTAGCTTCTTCAACCTTGTGATTCCTCTATATCACCTTCACCAAAAACACAACCTTGGATTGCAATAGGCGGACTTGCCAACCCAAAATGCCAACCGAGACTTCCTCATAAGACAAGGAATCTAAAACACCAACACTCTCCAAAGGGACAACCAAGGAAGGATCACCCATACACTTCTTCAACATCTAAACATAAAACACCGAATAGACAGAACCCAGGCTTGAAAGCAATTCCAACTCATAAGAAACATTGATCACTCTTTCTAAAATAAAGTACAGGCTAAGATATCGGGGATTGAGCTTCTCCTTCTTTCCAACTATTATAACTCCCTTCATGGGAGACACCTTCAAGAACACCCAATCTCCAATATCAAACTCCAACTCCCTTTGCCTGACAACTGTGTAGGGATTTTAGTGACTTTGGGAAGTATTAAGCCTATCCCTAATCACTTTACCTTTTTCATAGCCTGATGAACGAGGTTAGGACCAAATACCTCACCTCACCAACTTCAAACCATCCAATAGGAGAACGGCATCTTCAACCGTAAAAAGCTTTGAATGGAGCCATCTGAATACTTGAGTGATAGTTGTTATTATACGCAAACTCTATAAGAGGCAAACGATCAACCAAACTACTATAGAAGTCAATCACACAATCCCTTAGCATATCTTCCAAGGTTTTAATAGTCCTCTCTACTTATCCATTCGTCTAGGTGGAAAGCGGTGCTACGGTTTACGTGAGTCCCCAAATCTCTCTGAAAAGAACGGCAAAATTGCAACGAGAATAGCATACCTCAATCAGATATAATGGAAACTAGAGCACCATGTAACTTGACGATCTCCTAAATGAAAAACTTACCATAGTCCTCTGCAAAAAAAAATAGTCCTTACAAGCATGAAATGAGAAGACTTGGTCATCCTATCCACGATAACCCAAATTGAATCAAACTAACTATGAGACCGTGGAAGATTGGTAATGAAACTTATATTAATCACTTCTCATTTCCATACAGGCAACTCAATCTCTTGAGAAAATACACCAGGCCTCAAGTGCTCAACCTTCACTTGTTGACAAACCATACTTTTAGCCATAAAATTTACCACATCTCTCTTCATGTTATTCCACCTATAAATCTCCTTTAAATCACAATACATCTTTATCGAAACGGGATAAATAGTATACCTAGATTCATGAGCCTTGGCCAAAATCCTTTCCCGCAACCCATCGACATCGGGAATGCACAATCTACCTTTGTACCTCAGGATACCATCACCACTAATCTCAAAAAACAAGACTTTCTGCTGACCCACCTTATCCTTAATTTGCATCAAGGTAGGATCCAAAACCTGCTTCTCCTTATCCTCAGTATCGAGAGAAGACTTCGCCACCTCCTGAATGATCACCCGACCATTCTCAAAATCCAAAAGATGAACTTTAAGATTAGCCAAATAGTGAATATCCTTCACCAACCCTCACTTCTCCTCATCAACATGAGATAAGATCCCCATGGATAACCTGCTAAGAGCATCAGAAATAATTTAACTTTACCTGGATGATAGTGAAGGCTCATATCATAATCCTTGAACAACTCAAGCCATCTCATTTTCCTGAGATTCAACTCCTTCTAAGTAAACACGTACTATAGGCTCTTATGATCAGAATATATATCAACATGAACTCCATACAAGTAATGACCTTAAATCTTTCAAGAGAAAACCATAGCCAACAACTCTAAATCATGAGCCCAATAATTATTCTCATGCACCATAAGCTGCTTAGAAGCATCGCCACCTCCTGCCACGCCATATCAAAACACAACCAAGTCACACACAGGATGCATCACAATATACGACAAACCATCAATACCCTCAGATAGGGTTAAAACCGAAGCTGAAGTCAACTTATCTTTCAACTTCTCAAAACTACCCTCATATGTAAATCGAAGCCGAAGTGAACTTATCCTTTAACTTCTCAAAACTACCTTCACAAGCATCAGACCATAGAAACTTCAGCTTCTTCTAATTTAACTTAGTCAATAAGGCAACAATCAACGAGAAACTCACCACAAACCTCCTATAATAACCAGCTAAACCTAAGAAGCTCTAAATATTGGTTGGAGTCATGGGTCTAAGCCATTTCTTAACCTTCACAACTTTTTATGGATCCACCATGATCTACTCACTAGAAACAACATGACCTTGAAAAGTAATAATATTTAACTAGAACTCATACTTGGAAAATTTAGCAGACAAATACTTATCCTTTAGGGTCTGCAATACTATACAGAAGTGAGTAACATGATCCTACTCACTCTTTGAATATACCAGAATATCATCAATGAACACAATGATGATTAAGTTAAGAAACTGATAGAATAATCGGTTCATAAGATCCATAAATACCGCTGGGGCATTAGTAAAACCAAAGGACATAACAAAAAAACTCATAATGGCCATATTAGGTACGAAAGGCATTCTTAGGGATATCCGCCTCCCTAATCTTCAACTGATATTCCAACGGATGGTTAATCTTAGAAAAATACTTAGCACCCTGAAGCTGGTCAAAGATATCATCAATCCTAGGGAGGGTACTTATTCTTCACAATCACCTAATTCAACTGGCGATAGTCTATACATATTTAAAGGGAACCATCTTTCTTACACACGAAAGAATAGAAGCACCTCAAAGGGAAATACTAGGGCAGATAAAACCCTTATAAAGAAGGTCATTCAGCTGCTCCTTGAGTTTTTCAACTCATCTAGAGCTTCTTTATAAGAAGAGATAGAGATACGATGGGTATCCAATAAAAGATTAATCCCAAAATCTATTTCTCTATCGAGAGAAATACTGAGAAGATCGTTAGGAAACACTTTAGGAAACTCATTAAACATGAGGATAGACTGTAAAGAAGGATCTTTAGAACTAGAATCTTTGATATAGGCACCCATTAGAAATAAATTTCCAGGCACTAAGACATAAAATGAACCTTACCTTAGGTGCTAAAGAAATACCTTCCCACATAATCATCGATTCGTTCAGGAATTGGAAGCTGACCCTTTGGGTTTCATAATCAAGAGACGTATAGCATGAATAGAGCCAATACATCCCCAAGAAAACATCAAAATCTAGCATATATATCTTTATTAAATCCACCATGGTTTTCCTATCGTGGATAGATACCACAAAACCCCTATAAAATCTTTTAGCATCCATAAAAAACCCATTGGGTAGACATAAAAAAGGGGCCTAAAATACACTCAGGATCAAAACCAAAATGAATAGCCATATAAGGGGTCACATAAGAAAGATAGACCCTAGATCAAGTAAGAAATTCCAATCACAAGATAAGAGTTGTAATGTAACAGTGACAATAACAGGAGAAGCCTTAGATTCCTGAAGGGTGGAAAGAGCATATTGACAATTTTGGACAAAACCAGTACTAGAAGCAGCACCATTTAGTGTAGGAGCTGAAGAAGTAGCAATAGCGACCTTATTAGCTCTAGAAGCAACCCTTGAAGGACAATCCCAGTGCATGTGACCAGGCTTAACACACTTAAAGAACTTATTCTTTCCCTTATCACATACTCTATAATGGCTCTTCCCACAAAAACAATAAGGGGGATAAGATGGGGCCGACTGAGCTTCGCTGACCTATGACTGGATAACTTGTACCCTAAATCCATTGTTTGTCTGGAAGAAACAATCCCTAGACGTATTAGGATATGGAGAAATAGTTGTAGAATAAGTATCAAAATTTCCCTACTTCTTCTTAGACCATTGCCTTCCATCGTTACTACTATTTTGACGACCTACTCCCTACTTAGAATAATTGAATTTCTTACTCTACCTTCCTCTATCTTAGCCTTCTTACTCTTTTCCTCTTCTACTTTTTGCATATATACCACAAGCCTAGAGATATCCATATATTTATTCAACAAGGAGGCCTTGTACTCTAAAACTCGATCACAAGACAAGCCCGAATAGAACTCTCTCATTCTCACCATTATAAATGACACCAAATTTGGAGTATAACGAGATAACTGATGAAATTTCAAGACATAATCCTTCATAATCATTCTGCCTTATTTTAAATTCACAAATTCCTTAGCCTTCGCCTCCTTCAACTCTTAAGGAAAGAAGCAATCTAGAAAAGAACTATAAAAGTTATCCTACATAGCTGGCTTAGCATTATCTTCCCTTATTTTCTCCATAAATTCCTTGGCCTTTGCCTCTCTCAACTTTTGAGGAAAGAAGCAATCTAGAAAAGTACTAGAAAAGTTATCCCACATAGTTGGATCAGAATCATCTACCCTCATTTGATCTCACTCCTCATACCACTAATATTTTATATCTTTCAACTGGTATGCAGAAAACTCAACAACTTTAGAGTCGGAAGCATGCATAACTCTAAAGATATTTTCCACCTAATCAATGTTATTTTGAGGATCCTCCTCAACATTTGAACCAATGAAAGTCAGAGGGCTTTACCTCATTAATTGGCCAACTCTAGTATCCTAGAAGCTGGACCAACAGAAGCAACATACTCAGTTT
The DNA here is from genome assembly GCF_002878395.1 of Capsicum annuum. Lineage (NCBI taxonomy): Eukaryota > Viridiplantae > Streptophyta > Magnoliopsida > Solanales > Solanaceae > Capsicum > Capsicum annuum. The sequence goes on from NC_061121.1 coordinate 98,729,851, forward strand.
GAGAGGCCACTAGCGGGGTAAACAAATGGATCGATAGGAGAAACTTACCCATTAGACACATCAGCCTGAGGTGTTAAAGGAGGGATAGAGGTAATCGATGGAACTCCATGAGGGCAAATAGTTGGACCCCTAGACTGGGTCTATACCCCATAAGTAGGATGACCTCCATCTATATTGTCCTCAAGCGAGACTGAAGATTTTTCATGAGTATCGGATCGTCTGAGAGGTATGATCTAAAATGTGAATAAATAGAAACTACAAGAGATTCACGACCTTAGACTCTATAGCCTAAAAAAGAACAACAAGAAAGGGAAACATCCCTAAATGTCTTGCAGCCACTCCCTTATAAGTGTGGCACACTACATACCAATAAAAGAGACTCTACTTGACATGGCTTTATGGATACCCAATTGACCATGAACCTTGGTTTTGATACCAACTTTATCATGACTGAACAGGGCCTGGCCGTAACGAGGATCCTATATTCACCATAAACTAAAGACCCCCCCTCTTTTCCTAGTAACACAGAACATAATAAATAACAGTGGCAGAATTCCAAACATATAAAAAGATAGAAAAAGGTAAGCTCAAGAAGTATAAGATACATCAATAACCAATACCCACTCTATAGTAATCCACAAAGTCTCTATGACAAAATCAAATTAAACCAATATGAGGACATGCCCCCAGTGATAGCCATAATAAATCTAAATCAAAGTCTATAATAAAAGATAAACTAAGAAGTAACATCCTTTTGGTAGAAGGAGGCTTACCAGTTCCAGTTGACTGGTGATAACCCAGAAATCCAATCACTGCACAGAAAAAATAGAAGTGTCTCTAGTTCCTACATCATGTGGGGATACAACTTTCATAGAGAGTTAGTGGATTAAACGTGTAACACCCTGCATTTTTGAGCTAGAAATCAAACCATAGTTCATACATGTGTAAGCTTTAATCCCATGATTTATATTTGAATACTTGTGTCATGATAATTATCCTAGTTAGAAGAGTGCTTATAAGGTGAAATTTTTTCATAGGAATCACTTAGATAAAAATTGATCTAAGAGCATTTGATTCGGAAAAAAAATTGTACTCAATTCTACAAGGGTAAACTTTGAACTCTTATAAATTTTAACATATATGGAATTTCGCAGATAAATACCCACCAAATTATATATGATTGAGTTATTTCCAATGATACCAATTTTGCCTCAATCCGATACCCGAGCAAAAAGTTATGACCATTTTCATGAGAAATAGTAAGGGGTCTTGATAGCTCTGCACCGCGAGGGTTATTCCATTGAAGTAGGGGTTGCATCATGAGGGCTATTTTACTGGAATAGGGGTCATGCTGTGAAGGCCATTTCCATGGGAAAAAGAGGCCAAGGGGCAATATGGTCCTTTTCCCTCAACCCCAATCATCCAAAATATAATTTTTAATATTCCAAGGAGAATTATTTGCCTAGTAAAAATTTCTCACTAGAAACCCTTCCCTTTACCAAGATCAAAGTTCAAGCTTTTTCTCTCAAGAATAGAAAGATTTAAGTTCCGATACAAGATTTCTTCAAGAATTCATTCATTTAAAGTATGCGGGGTATTCATCAATGGGTTCCTTTCACCTATTAAGACCAAACACCCTATTTTGATTAAAGTATGAATTTATACTCATTTAAGATAAATTTAATCCATGATGTTATTTGTAATTTGAATTCAACCTATGTCTATATGTGTTCCCATGTAAATTAAGCTATTTCATGTTCTAAACTTTCAAGAATTCTTGTTATACTCAATCGATTTCACGCTAACTATCAAATTCATGGGGTAATCCATGTGAATATGTTGTTTTCTAAAGTTTAACTTATCCCCATGTTTAAGTTCATGTATTCCACTCAATTATTAAAATGCCTTATATTTTTGAACTATGATTTTATATCACTGTTTTAAACATTGTTATCATATTTTATGTTCATTTAGTGTTGGAGATTTACGAACACCCGATACCTATGTGGTGTTTACATGTTTCCATTTTCAAGTTACAAATTAGTCAGACCATGTTTTATTATTTATTCAGGCTAAAATGTTCATGTTGAGTACTTATTAGTACAGTACTACATCATATTAGACCCATAATAATACCTGTGTCATTTAGTTGAGAGTAGGATTTAGCACTAAGTGAACCCAAGGATAGGGGCTTACCTTTCAGTAGAGCGTGTGAACTTTAGTAGCAGTCCTTGAGTTCCAGAACTACGTAGCCACCTTAGGTATGAGAGGTCTTTCTGCCAGTAGAGGGTGGACACTCATTTAGGGGAACCTTCTAGTAGAGGGTGACTCCCTAGTCCTTAAGGACACCAATTTAGTGGTTTCACACAGCCATGTGTTAGTACTTGTGGCAAGGTACTGACCTCTTCTCACTAAGGCTACAGGTTGGAACCTAATTAGCTCAGATTGGGGAATGTCGGTTGCATGATAACTTCTATAATTTTAGTTAGTATTCAGTTTATCTCAGTCCAGGTTTGCTTGACCAAGTAATTAGATTTCAGTAATTATTCAGTCAATTTAATAGATTATTCATGTTATTCAGGTTATGTCAGTACATGCTATACTTGGTCTTGCATTCTTAATTTTACATGTTCATGTTTCTATGCTCAGTATCCATGCATGATACTGAGTTTACTTTTACAGTATGTTCAGCTTTACATGAGATTTACATATATTATTCATGTTTTTACTGCTTCCCAGCTTCAGTTCAACTTATTCTACGAAAGTAAAGATTTTAAGTAACTACGTGTAGTAATTCACCAGCTTATCATATTATATTTGTTACTTCATGTTTTAAGATACTTCAACTTTCAGTTGATTTCAGTCTCTTGGTAAGTCTACTTGCACTTAGCAAGCATATTTTAAGATTATGTATCTACTCAGCTTTACTTGTTGCATTCAGCCCCACTTACTCAGTACATTCCAAGGTATTGATCCACATATATGCCCATGTGATACATTGTCTCATAATGTAGGTACCAGTTGTAGGCCACATATCATAATCAGACAGTTTGCAGTTTCCAACCAACAGGTGATGAGTTCTCTTATTTTGGGGACTCCAATCAGTTGTAGTTTATGCATTATATTATTATTATTTATATGTATTGATTAGTGGTAGTTGGAGGCATGTCCTAGATATCTACAGTTAGTATAGTAGAGGCTTCATAGATGGTCAGTCAGAGTCATTACATGTAATTCAAGTTTCTTTCTTTAGTTTTATCATGTTGTAAAGTCTATCAGTATTACATTCATTCAGACTTTCTCATGATCATGTTTTCACTCATTAAATTTAGTTTTATACAATTTAAATCAGTGCTGAAGTAGTATGCCAATTCATGGGTTAGCTTAGGACCATAAGTAGTTCCAAGCACCGTGTTACGACTAGGGGGTAGTCTCAGGTCGTGATAGAGTGCTGGTATGAACCTCAGGGGAGGGACAAAATAATGCCATGATCAACTATTTAAAATCATCCAAAGGCATTGCACACAATTATATGCATATACATACAATAAACATAACATGTCGGGGTAAGGAACAAGGCTTAGCATGAACTTTAAAACATTAGCATGGACTGTGTAGCTCAACCATCATAAAAAGGAACCCATGGGCTATATGGGCTTAGATCTCCATGCTGAAGAGGCCCAGTGTGACTAGCCGCACGAACTAGAGAAATAATCATAGGTATTTTTGTACCATGGAGGACTCGAACTACTCAGTCATATATAAAGTGTGACATGAACACCCAGCAGTTAAGAAGGGGGACTCGAGCCACCCGATCATAAGCAAGGGGACTCGAACCCCAGGTTAGACCCCAGCGTTGGCAAATGCGTTTTTCAGTATTGGTCCCTTGCGACTTACACATTCACAGGCTAGCTACACAACTCTATTTAAGCCTAGTTATGTTTTTCTGCATATTTCCATTTATTGAACCACAATATTCCTCAAGGCATACATTATTGGTATTTTCATACGAATGACACCTGCAGGGTAACATCATTATGCCAGTATAATTCCATCTATTTAAGGAAAACAACCCTCTTTGTTCATTAAATCAACGTCGGGGAATGCCACGACCCCCTTTGTTCATTAAATCAAATTGTTATGCTTTTGTGACTTTATATCTTGCAATGATTCATAAAAATATTTCAATACAAACATACTCATATTCAAAGTCAATTTCACAAGATTGGTTTGGGGTTATATTAATTCAATTGTTCACATTCATGAAATTAGGGGAAACCATGAACCCCTAGTTTATTCACCATGTCCATGGACCCTACACATTTAAAACCATTAATTCAAACCATACATAATTCATAAAAGCCATAGGACAAAATTAATTCAATAATGTTTAATAATCTCAACCTAAATTTAAAATCTTTATTTAGATCACGGGTACCATTATAAACACATGATTTTGATAAAATAAGACTTGAGGAAGAGTAACTTGCCTAAAAGTACAAAGAATTACAAAGAGAAATCAACCCTTAAGCCCTTAGATGACCAACTTTAAGAAATCGTAGATTGTTCTTTGAATTGGGAATTTGAGAGAGTAAAGAGAGTGTTTATGATTGATAAGGGTTATAAATAATAGCTCTAAGGTGTTTTATGTATGTGGGGTCTAAGTAGGTAAAGAGGGAAATATCCAAGATACCCTTCATTAAAAGCTGAGAAATTATGGTCAGTGACTATGGGTCATTATACGACTCGTAAGGACTTACTACAACTCATAACACTGAGTCATAGTCTAGAAAGTATCTGAGGGACCCCTCTCTGGTGACCTTACAACTCACACCACATGACTCGTCAAGAGACCCTATGACTCGTAGGGTCCTAGTCATAACCAGGACAAAACATTTGTGGTACACATTGGTCACCCAACAATTTGAACACCACAACTCGTAATGAGTCTTTACAAATCATGACTTCTAGTCATAATCAAGATAGTAGTATAGACTCTGCTTATTGTTTAGATAATGATTTGGCTCCTATGGTTTATAATTACACTTTATGACTCGTAAGGTGATGCGTAGGTTGGTAAGTGAGTTCAAAAGCTCAAAAATATTTAGGGACGAAAATTCTGGGTGTTACAGTAAAGGCCGAGCACCAACATCTAGGTGGTTCTATTTAAAGGTTTCCCTTTCCCAAGTGGAAATAGGAGCAGATTACCATGAATTTTGCTAGTGGTTTGCCTTATACATCACATAGTTATGATGGTGTTTAGGTCATTGTGGATTCATTGACCAAGTCATCACATTTGTTTCCTATTTATATGTCATTCTGTGCTGAGAGGTTAGCCCGTATGTGCGTGAGATAGTTTGTCTACATGACGTGCCCATATCTATTATTTTAGACTGAGATTCTATGTTCACATCTATATTTTAGAGAGATTTTCAGAAGGAGTTGGTTACTTAGGTGGATCTTAGTACAACCTTCCATCCGCAGACCAATAGCCAGTCCGAGGACTATTTAGGTGCTTGAGGATATGCTCTGAGCCTACGTTATGGATTTTGGAGGCCAATGGGAGGATCACTTAGCCTTGACAGAGTTCTCTTATAACAACATCTATTATTTGAATATTGAGATGGTGCTTTTTGAGGCTTTATATGGTAGGAGATGTCCTTCTCTAATTGGATACTTTCTTTAGCATGAAGAAGACTGTTGTTGTGTCTCTTTGGAATGATCTTGCCACCAATGTTGGACAAGAACTGCTAGATATGGCTAATAAATCTCCAGTAGTTGCAATCAAATCCCTTAAAGTTGGAGACTTTCAAGGTGATTACTTTTTTTCATGTAAAAATGTGTATAGACCTTGTACATATCACTTTAATACTGAACTATCCATATCATGTAAGTAACAAGAAAAAGAAAGCATTATATAACAAAAAACAAAAAAGAATTAACCTAGAAATTAATACTACTATAAGAGTTACTTTGGCAAATTTGTGGAGGCAAAAAAGTAAAAAGAAATTATAATATATGCATCATCATCATTAGATTAACCAGCAACAAGGCTACTGAATCTTGGTCTTGTTCTGTCTGGTGATAGATTTTCTTCTATGGCCTTTCTGCTGTTGTAGTTACTATTGGCTTCTGATTGATGTCAATGGCGGATGTACATGTATTGATTCTGTTTGTCGTACTTGTGGTGGAACAACATATGCAATGTCTATTGATTCTTGATTTGTTTCTGTGATGATTGTCTCAGGTTGTTGTTTGTGGCAGTTTCTTTGAATCAGCTGGAAGGTGATAACTATGATATTGAAATTGTTTATTTGATATGGAAGCACCGACGCCGTACATATATTAAGCAAAAATCCAACATCATGTATTTCAAATTCGGAAAATAACTTAATAACATGTTTTCCAAACTCACTTTCACCTTTGAAGTTATATTAATTACATTCAAACAGGAATATTATTCCAAATATTCTTTGCAAAATGTATAATCAATTACACAACTCTTCTTTAACTCCAATTTATAAATTTCAAAAAAACGTGATTAATATTTGGAATTCATGGATAAATGCCTACTAAAGCAAAAGGAGAAACAAGTACTATCTGATAACATGGATAACTGATGGAAATTTTGATATAGCAAAATCCAGACAAAATTAGTCTGATTTTGCAAAAAAATTAATAACAATAGAGTTCGAGAGCCAACTTTTTATGGGTTGGAGTAACTTTTTGATTGCTTCCGACTACAGTAACTGCTAATACATTCATATCATCCTACTACACCTAAAGTCTGTTGAAATGTGTATCACATTATGTAAAAGCTTAAGCGGTTAGAGAAAGGATTCTTCTAATACAGTTATTTATTTATTTTAGTTTTGCAGTAGACAGATTTAACAGACTTTGAACCTCGACATTGTACCAAAGCATTCATTTGTCACAAAGTGCATAAACAACTGTACACAAAGATGGAATATGGAGCTGTTTCATAGAGAATTGATGGATTTTATGAAGAACTGTTGTCTGCTGCTGGTGTTGCCAAAGTAGATATATGTGTTGATAAACTATGCCAAAGTTAAAAACGTTGATAGATCCTCTTGTTCAAACAGCGTGGGTGTGCTGCTTCTGGGTGACCTTGGCATGCTCACCAGTCTGTATATCATATGCAGTCCTCCTAACTTTTTGTTATTCCGCATTTGTTTTCTATTATCTACATGGGATTGTACTTAAAGGACTTATTTGATGAAATAAGGCATCTAATATTTACTTGCTTTATTTCTAAAAGGATATGGTTTCACACTGCTTTATTCACTTTAGAACTGCATCCGATGTGCTGGATGAACTTGCAGCAATAGGCTTGTGTTTCTTATATCATAACTTGTATTATATACTTCTAAGAAACAAGATATATTATCGTTAAGTATCTGTTAAAATATAATTCTAAGCTGGGGGTCTATCAGAAACAACCTCTCTACTTCACGAGGTAGTGGTATGGTCTGTGTACACTCTACCCTCCCAGACCCTACTCTGTAGGAATACACTGAGTATGTTGTTGTTGTTGTATCTGTATCAATGTAAATAGACAACAGTCACTATCATATCATATGTGAATGTGAGCATCCAGCAGTATAGTAGTATGCTATTCGCATGATTGTATAAAACATACATTTGGGATCATTTCCATCAACTGATCCAATCAAATGGGATAGCCCCTTACTGTTACATTTTCATTTTATTCTACTATACGTGTTGGACCCGTGCAACGCACGGGCATACCTATCTAGTATCTATAGATGTATTTATTCACTTAGCAATAAAGGATGATAGTAGAAAGACTGACAATTTCTCTTCTTTTTGACTTCAATTACACATATGCCTGTTTAGTTATCTATTGAGCAATTCTGATCCTCTTCTCTCGGGAGAGCTTAGCTCGACTTGATAGGGTGTAGGAAAATTAAAATTCTTTACGTTATTGATTGGATTTTCCTATGGTAATTAGTCGTCTGTGAAGAAGTATTCAGTAGCGTGGAGTGCAATATTCCTAGGAAATTATATAATAGATGTGGTTAAATCCGTTGTTAGATCTCTACTGCAGAAGCAACCTTTCAATGATATATTCTTAGTTGGTTGTCCGTATCATTTAGCGCCATAGAAGATGAAGTAGTTCAATCTGACAAGTTTAGGATATGAGTCTCATCAGCGTTACGGTAGCAACTCCAAATACAAACAAACCAAGCAGTATATGTTTCTGTAAAACAAGCTTGGGACAATATCCATGTGAACCCTCATCCAACCAGCAAAGCAACCTCGTTGACCTCATGATTTCTCGGCCAAAGAAAAAATAAGAACAATATGGATAAAAATTTCATTAACGGACAGCGACGACACAATTCTAGAAATAAAGATCCAGCGTAAGGTATCTGAAGGCTATTTCTTTCTTTTTGAGCATGATTTCGTAATCTTAAGAGTTCCGAGTTCAGCGTGATTTTGGAAAGCTAATAATAGAGATTTTAGGATGTGTAGTTGTTGTTGAATTTATTAGTAGGTTGAATTTTTATTGATCCCTAGGAATATGTGGTATGCTCACTCTCCAGATGCTAAAATGCGTAAGGTTTTTAGGCGGCAAAAGTTCTTTTGAGTTATTTGGATGAACTATAAAAAGGGTGAAGTGGAATTGACAAAATTAGTAATCATTTTCTTGATTAAGACCCCAAGGCCCTGGTTTACTTTCCAAAAGTATATTGCAATTCGTGACTTGTGAATATTGGATATGCAGATTTATTTCTTTTGTAGTTTATTTATTGGATATGCAAGTTTATTCTTTTTCTAGTTTTATTCCTTGCCCAGAACTTATATCGGATAGAGCCGGTGGCACGGCAAGTTCGGAGGTATATGTGCTTGTAAAATAGAGAAACTCTAGTTATAAGGACAGTTCCTATGCTATCAATAATTATAATCGAGGAAATATCAGGGATTTAGATATATGAGAACGTCTATGCATGTAACTTCAATACATTGTGAGACTGTACAGAGTTTTGTAAGCATAACATATCTTGTTGTGTAAAGCTCCGTTTTATGTACCAACTTATGTTTTGGAAAGCCAGCACATAGCTCTACATTTTTATTTTTACGACAAAAGTTGTTTTTGCTATTATGGACTCGAGATAAGAGAAGCAAGAGAGAATAAGGTTTATCCCGTTTTCTGATTTAGAAACCCCCTATGTGCTATTATTAGTATTTTGATGATATTATTTTGTACAAAACGTATTGCAACCCCAAGACATATACTTACAATTTTTATGAAGGCTGTAAAGCTTTGTTTTTCTATTCACCTACTCTAAACTAAGTTATAATACTAGACAGTGGGGCTGTCCAAGATTTCTTGTTTTGAGGATTTAGTGTCATTTGCACAAACTAGGCTTACTTTTGAGGTTAATCTTGATTCGCATCAACATGCAGTTTTTACTGGAAATTCAGGAGATATTTAATCGTGTGTTAAAGGTTGTGTGTGCTAGTATGCAAGTTGAGGAACTTAAAATAATTTTTTGGTTATGATTTGAACTCTTCTATCTATCGTTGGACTGTTTGTGTTAAAAGACTAAGGATTGTGTATAGACATTACCTTGTAATCTTGTTACCTGCCGGTGTATTTGAAATATTGTCTCGATGCCTTGGTTATCTTCTTTTCACCTTCAATTTTCGTTTTGTTATCCCTAGTCTTGCAGGACACATGTTTAACTCGTCCACTTGTATGGTGTTGCGTCCAAGCGTACACGCAAGTGTACGTGGTCTCACCAAGTAATATAGTGACCTTATAAAAAGCCGAATATCAATTTCATAGGGACTTGTGTTGACAACTATCTAAATTTAGTTCACTATAAGTATGAACAAGTGCTTAAGTAACCAAAAGAGTTTGTAAAGTTAAAACTAAACGTAACCGTAAACAATGCGGAAAAGTAAATGTTCTTGGACAATTACGTTCTAGTTTCACTGTTACGTTTAGAATCACAAAACTCCAACACTTTCTTTGGTTACATATTGCACTTGTTTAATTATATAGCATTACTTGGATTGGATTATTTGCTAAGTCACAAGTCCCTGTGCGATCGATATCCAGTTCATAAGAGCCAATTTATTACTTGTACGACTACGTACACTTTCTTGTGTCTTTAGACGCAACCATATTAGTAGTACTCAAGAATAATACATACATTATTCTATTCAATACACTTTACCAAACGATCCTTAAAAGAGTATTAAGCTAAGTTATCATTGTAACAAAATTAAAATATGAGAGAAGTATAACAAAAAAGAGTAAATATGACCAACATCACAACTCAAACCAAACTAAAACACTATACTTGCAACACAAACCACTTACCAGATTTTTTTTTTTTTTGAAAAAAGATACATAATTATTAATTTGTCTGTTTTAGGAGCTCTTTAGAACATAAGGATGAAATGAGCTCAACACGTCTTTTAGCATCATCAAGTATTCATTAACTTGCTATTTCTTTAAAAAATAAACAAAGCGTGTATTTTGATAAAGTGTTAGCTTAAGAATAGGCCATCTTGAAATATTTTAAACGCTCTCAAAAGTCAAATCTATCCATGCTAAGTTAGTCCTTAAGCATAAAGACCCTTCATGAAACTGGTTGAGGCCTCTTAAGGTTATCTTTATTTCCTTTTTAAATATATATAGGTCATCTATTAAGAGCTGATCAACACCATAACAACAATCACATACTCAGTGTATTTCCACAAAGTGGGTTTGAAGAGGATAAAGTGAACTCACTTCATATCATTAAGAGCCAATCGAGGTTATTAATTTGTAAACCTCAGTAGGGTCTGGGGAAGGTAATTTTCTAACATTTGCCTGTAAGGCAAAATTTTTAATTAATTGTGCATGTTCATTATCTTAAAATGTCATAAACGTCTGTTTATGGGTATAAGAATTAGAACATCTATCTTATGGGCTACATATCTAAGTTCTAACTTTTTCCTATAAAGCAGAATTTTTGGTCAATTGTATAGGTTCATTATCTTAAAATGTTATGAACATCTGTATTATGAATAAGAGTTAGACCATGTACATTATACACAAGATTTATTATGCACGACCAAAAATTTAATACTGCCCCTTATGGAAGCCATTTTGCAAGTCTTATTTATGGGGATTAAATATCAAGACCAGCTCATTTTTGGGTCTATGAATAATTTTAAATCAGGTCAAGGATCAAAAGTTTTTGAGAAAACAATATTTGTCTGGTTGTCGCCAAAGCCCAAACATTTTTTATATCCAATTTGCAACTCACCGTGTATTTGAGGTTATATTTTTTTAAATCTCATGTCAAAAGTTTATGAGCCTAAATATGAGAGCTTTTTTTTAACATACGCATGTTCGAAGACGTTTCAACTTAAAATTAAAATTTAATTATATATATATATATATATATATATATATATATATATATATATATATATATATATAAAGAAAAAATTAGTCGTTGTTTTATTTTGCTGTTTTATTCAGAGAAATAATCTTCATTATACCTGTAGTACACGTCATTATTACTTACATATGAATAATAATGAATAGATCCAAGCTGTTAAGAAATAATCCTCCCAATACACTACAAAAAATAAGATTAATTATGAAGGTTTATTTGCGGAGGTTTCAAAAACTCCTACTATAAGATTATTTTGTAGCATTTATTTTAACCCCCGCAATTTAAATTTCTTGTGCTGGTTTTATTGTGGAGGTTTGTGATAACCTCTGCTAAGTGTATCAAATTGTGAGATTGCCGCAATTTGAGGTGGTTCATTATCTCCACAATATAGGTCACTACTAAAAGCAAGACAAAGATTAACAATTTTTTTTAATTTTTACTAAAATTGATAGGTTCAATAATGTCGTACAATGATGCATTCAATTTAAGAAAAATGATAGATCATTTTGGATAAAATTAAGGGATGCCGATCAATTTTAGAAAAACATTGGAGTTCCTTGATTTTTTAGAAATATATTAAAAATGTAGCAATTTGGAATCAAACTCATACCATGATATTAAATAATTCTACCACTAAACCACACATTTTTTCATTAAATACATTTGTGCTTTTTATCTATATTCTTCAACTACAATTTTATACTTCAAAATCAAAGAGCATCAAACTAAAATAAAACTCCTTTTTTTTTTTATAATTTTTGTGCATCTTTATAAGAAATATAGATAACCGACAAATGTCTATTGATTTTCTTCAAGTCGATCGCTTTTCTTAAAAAAGATTTTTGAAAATTCTATGAATTTCTTTATTTCTTACAATTTGTTAACAGTGTGTGTCGACTAAAAGCTTGAACTACAAAAAACACTTTAGACAATAAGGAAATTAGGATAAATAGAATTACGATTGAATAAATATATTGCAATTTTAATCAATATGAGAGGAAAAAATTCAATTGGAATGACATTCAGATGAGATTTGATGACAAAATGCAAACAATTTATATATTTAGCCTCATTTTTTTTCTAGAGAACGAAATGATAGATGAAAACATTAATCATATAATATATAGTTGAATAACTAAAATACAAACAAAAACTATCGTGGTATGATAAAAAGATATATATTTACCAACATGAAAGGTAAGTTCTAAAAAATACAATTTTGGTCATAGTCACTCTCAAGAATCATTTGATAGAGTGTATTATAAGAGTATTGTGGTATATGATGTATTAATTGTTGGTGTTTGTCCCGACTTTCTTGTCATAATTGAATTTTCCTTTAGGTACTATAATTGGGTCTTCCTTTAGGAAAAAGAAAACATATTCTCTATATTTGGCTAATCCTTGTTCGTATAGGAAAAAATTGTATACTCTATAAATAGAGGCTCCTTTCATCTAGTTTGGTAGCATCCACAATGTAGTCCTAGGGATTTGAGAGTATTGTTTGGGGGTGGGGGACTTTGTGAGATACAAGTGTTGCGGTATCACTTGTGTGAACCTTGATTTTATTCTGAGTGAATTGTGTGAGGTTGTCTCTCTTGACAATTTGTACTCTCTTTTATATAGTGGATTGCTCATTTCATTTGTGGATGTAGGCCGATTGACAAAATCACGTAAAATTCTTGTTTCTTTTTTGATGTATTTCTCATTTATATTCTTATACATGGTATTTCGAGGTTTGTTTGCTAGCTTCTGCATGACACCTGATTATTTTGATCCTAACATTAATAAGATCCGACATGTGATTTCATTAAACACCCAATACCCTTCATTTTCTTATTTCATACAAATATCCAACTTATCAAACGTTATTAATCTAGTTTAAAAATAGATCGTAATAAAACATATTGATTGAGGAAGATGTTCTCTAATTTTAGCATTTCGATAGCTAGTGGTAGAATGCTAACAACATAAGATAGTAGTTTGGTGTTGACTGTTGAGAGTTGGCTAATAGTAATAGTAAAATTGTGACGATAAATAATGATGATAATTAGAAATATATAATGATGATTGACGGTGGTGATTGTTGGTAGAGACCGATGATTGTTATGGTAACGACTATTGGTGGTACCTAAAGTTGACACCCAAATTTGACCGCCGATACTCCTTTTAGGCTGTTATTTTATTAAAATTATTAATTTTAAATATTAATATTTTTTAACACATTATTCTTGTATCAAAAAAATATCGACGTGTCACATTCATAATTGAAAAAATATATCAATTATTTTATTACTTTTAATATCATTTTTACAATTTATCAATGTAAGTATAATATTTTTCTTACATAATCTTGTTAATATTTATTAAATCATTTTTGTAAATTTGCACACTCATAATTTACAAACACGTTATCATATATTTTTACGTACCATCAACTTACACACGTAGTTTATTTTAATATCGACATTTTATTACTTCATTATTATTAAAGTAATAACCAATTTTCTTTTATTTTTCTATGTCATTAATTTTTAGCCACTTTTGTACTCAATTGGTGTCAATTTTAGCCAAAATTGATAAATTGTTATCAATGTTGATTTCAAATTAAAATTCGATTCCTTGCCTATTTTTAAATTAATTCAATCTCAGCCGTTGATCAAAGTTGATCCAACAGCTGAGATCAACTTAGTCTATTATTTCCTTTTAAACAATATCCCAAACTCTAACTCCCCATTTTTCTCCCATCAGCCACGCACTCATTTCACTTTTTCTCTCTACTCTCATTGCTCTATCAGCAGCCATAGTTGCGGCCACTTACCCCACTAGCGAACACCATGCTCCGGTGAGCCACATCAATGGTAATACTGCCGCCACCCCGACAAACCACGTTGCTATGCAGTCGACGACCACCACACCTCCATCAGAGCAACATCACTCTTCTCTCTCTAACCACTGGCGATGGACAATAATGACTGGTAAAACCCCTACTCCTATCTACGCTGCCTTCTTTCTCCTCGTTATAGCAATTCCAGCAAACCAGCGCAACATCGCACCAGTCGGCAAACTCTCCGAACTGACCAGCCAGCTATTTCTCTGAGCCAACCACCGTATCCACCATCGATCAACCCAAGACAGACCTCAGGCCCCCTCTCCATCACATGCAGCCGCCGTTGCTTTCTCCCCATGCTGTCTCTTTCTTCTGCCGCCTCGCCGCCGCCTTCTTCGATAAAAAATAGACCGTGATGCAAGTAATCCCGTGGTACAGATTTTTACTTTTATGGATATTTTGTCTTTCATGGTTAATATTAAGATCATGGTTGAGCTTTCTGTGTTCTCTTTAGACATTGTGATTCGTATCTTCATATGCCTGTTAAAAAATTATGATGAGTATCTTCATAAGCATGTCCTCTGAATTCACCTAGTTCTTAGTTATGCAGTGGTGTTATAATCTCTTGGCATCTTATTTGGCTTTGTATCATATCTCTATTAGTTATTGTCTTAAGTATCTCTTACATGAACTGATGATCATTAATAATCAAGACTTATACCTTGGTTTGTCTAAATTAATTGCCAATTCATCATTTCTAAGGTTACTCATAACAATTGGTGATCGATTCTTTCTGGAAAACTCTCTATTAACTGTAGATTTCCATCACCTAAATTTTCCTGTTGATGAAAGCTAAGCTATATTCTTTATTCTAATCCAGCCTTGTTAATCCATGGTTAAAAGAACTCAAACTCATAAGTTCTAAGGTTGAGGTTAAAAGTTACCTCTTGAGTATTCCAAACTCAAAAACCTTGAATAGCCGTTTGGGTCACCTTTAGAGTGGTGTGAATGGAGAAAGTAGGAATTCCAATGGTTAAAGCCTTCCAAATTCTCAAATCTCAATTCATTAGATCCAAAACTTGAGTTTCCATGCGATTCGGGGTGGAGCGAGTCCTAGAACCTTCCTATGGATGTTCCCAATAAGTAAGAAGGAAATAAGAAAATAACCCGTGGGTGCTATTTTTTCCCCTTTAGAAAGATTTCAGCAACTAACCTAAGCATAAGTGCATTTGATATCAGGTTATAAGATCACATCTCTTGTGTGTCACTTATTCCTCTCTTATCTCGTGAATCACAATTTCCATTCCCATTGCACCAGAGATATTTAAGTATTCTCTTTTTCTACTCGGACGTAGGTTGAACTACTTGGAACGAATTTGAATCATGTTTAACAGGTCCCAAACATCATTTAACATCCAAGAACATACACATATATTGTTACATCATCAACAACATACCCAGTGTAGTCCACTAACGGGGCATACACAGATATTGCTATGGCACATAATTTCCATTTGTGCACATGAGAACATGTAACACATACAACATACACCAAAATAGTTGGGGTATCATGAATCTTAACACCTTTGATCATCATAGTGTTGATCCAGAAAATTGGTTCATTTGGAATTCTGTGAAAGAAATGACTAAACTATCTCGATGATCTCTCACTGTATCCTCTTTGTACTTTTACTTTCCGTAGGGATGTGATTGGATTGAATAGCTTTACGCTAGTTGTCAACCTACCACAACTCCGTATTTTAATCCAGACTAGGGATTGATATAAGAATGTGAAGCTCGTTTTGAAACTTTCTAACTTATGATAAAAGGTTTGTAACTGTTGCGTCTGGAGCATCATCGGGGAATTTTTTACAGTATGAGTTGGGAGGTCCAAGAATTTCTATTCAAATAACTTATGGAGTGGAAGTTGAGGTAGAGAAAGATCACCAAACATTGAGTAGTTCTGAAATTTTGGCATGTTATGCACTCGAATACTTAAACGCTACAAGTTTATGTGAGCAAATTGCTGCACTTTTCTTTGTCAGTCTATCCTTACTAGTTTTGCGGTAAAAAATAAGTGCTCGTCTCAAATGTATGCATTCACATTGGCTATTCTATTTCTATTAAAAACTTAGGATCAGACTTTCTATTCATTAGATAAAAAGGCAACTGCTATATTATGACATGAGCATCTAAGCTTGGTTGGTTTTGTAATAGTATGGTCTTTTATAGTTTTCTAAATTTTACGTCGATAACAATCTATATGACCCGAGGCTGATGGTTTTCATGGATTATAGAGACTATGTCAGACACGATGCTCAATCTTTAGAAGCTAAATATCCAACATTTCTCTATGCTATGCCCATGACTCCAACACGAGTCTTTTTCAAAGATTTTCTTTTTTGAATTTCAGATCTTGATTCATTTATTTTGAAGTTTTTTGTTCATATTGACATCAGTTGAATTAAAGATTTTTCTTTGCAAGGTACCCTTACAAGCAATCGGCTTGCTGGACTAATTCAAGATTGGATCAAAAATAGAAATTCCAGATAGTAAGTAAAATAGAAATATTTACATTTACGATAAATATCAGCTGGACAAACTGTGTTGGATTTAGTGGTTATTGGTTGTGGTCCTGTTGGTCTTTCTCTTTCCGCTGAGTCATCTAAATTGAGGTTGAACGTGGGGCTCATTGGGTCGATCTTCCTTTCACAGTCCGCTCAACTTAGTTCAAGTCTTACATTGTCTAATAAAGATCTTATGTCTGTAGGGAGAGTGGATACCGGATAGCCACAATCATAAAACTCATATGAGGATATATGTTAAGTTGTTCTTACCCCCTTTTATTTGTCTTTTTTTATGTCAGGTTTTGCACTGCATTTGCAGCTCATAATTAAGATGCTTTAATGAAAGCCGAGGAGCAGAAGAGGAAAGCTAGTACTGAAAGGTATGCGTGCTATTAATTTGGACGCTTGTCTTTTTTTTCTTGCTCATCTTTGATCATGAATTTTTCATTCAGATATGAAGATATTCCACCATTCCTTACACACTGTTACGTCTTTACAATATTATTCGCTCACATCAAAATGATTTTGGAATCAAAAGGAACAGATTCTGAACAAAAATCACTGAACTTTGAATGGCCACAAACTTGATCCTCTATAACTTGTCTACACTTTGGTTTGGAACGTTGTCCTTTTTGGCCACCTTGGTGGCACAGTTATTGATTCCTTCACATTATAGTTGGTAATACTTCATATATATGTAATATTAAAATCTAATGGATGCTTTCTTTTAGTCCTTATTCTAGTTCTATATGAAATACTTTAGAATAGGGAAATGACTTATTTCTTGTGCAACCTACCAGTTTTACTTTGACTTTGACTGACTAGCTTTTATTATTTTTTTGGTTCAAATTGGAAATGGTGACAAGCTCAGGATGGTTGGTTGGAGTGCTGATTATATTCATGAAAATTTGATTGCTTCTCATTATGGTATGACTTAACGTTATTGCTATGGTACTTTTCCATCTGTATGGACTCATCAGCAACAAATGTAATCTTATTTAAACTTTTCTTCTCATAGTAAATGAAATACAAGATCAGTTGCACTGCTACTAAACCCAAGCCAACACCTGTTGCAGTGCCAATAAATTGGTCCATTCCTAACAGAGCATAGATAAACCCGCAGGAGTAAGACACGACAATGGCAAATGACAGGAAAAATGGCATGTACTCCACGCTCTTTGTCCTAATACTAAACTAATGATAGACAAAGGAGATACATACATAATGATGGAGAAGATGGTGGAATCAATAAAAATATTGTGGCGTAGTTAAACTGCCACCAATTATTATTCTTTAAGTACTAATTTCATATTGTAGTGGTTGAAAACTCCTTGTCACGACCCGAACTAGGGCCTGGTCATGACGGGCATCCCGAATCATGAAGGCCCGGATATCCTACTCTATCTAGTAATCATGCACAACATTCATATAATAAAAGAAGATACAGAAATATAATCTGATGCAGAAACATGCTCATACTCTGGATTTAGTTTAACAATAAGTAATGAAATCTGAAATCAATTAAACAACATCTGGAATAGTTTGCGAAATCTCTACTATATGAAAATCTGACAACTATTGGAAAACTGGGATAAGGCCCTCAATAGACCAAACCAACAAAATAACATAATCTAAAATAACAGGCCTTCTGGAATAAAGAAGGCTCACCACTAAACGGATCACTTCTCTCTAGAATACTCTACTGATTAACTGGACCCTTGGACTAAGCCTGCGAACCTGGGAGGTAGGGGGTCAATACAGATGTATTGGTACGCAGAGCAAATCCAAAACACTAGTTTATATTCAACATACATGAGAGCAATTTAAAATAGTTCATAAACATATCAGATATTAAGAAATCTCATGGGCCTTTTCAAAAGACTCTGTAAAATCATCTGAACTCTAAACACTCTTCGTTTTACTTTTGTGCTAGGTGGTATACCCTATAACTATGAAATTCCACCGGCTATATAGAATCCTCCATTGACTCGGCGGAAAATCCTCCAACCCAAGTGAGCCTCAAGGGTTGGAGTCTCTGACTCTGCTACGCCACACGACCGTTGTTAGCGTAAAAATAATATGCCCAGATCGGCAAATCATGGTTTTAGGCTAAGAGTTACTTGAACTCAAGCTTCTTCGGGTAATCACCTAACCCTCTTTAAGTCCATTTTCAACTCTTTAAAACATGCATTCTCTGAAAACATATTATGAATACATACTCTGTTATGGCATAAATACTTATGGTATCGTCATACCATTGTCTTGCAAGTCACATCTTTGAGCCATTATTAGCATAGTACAATCTCTGTTTTCAAAACATAAATTTGAGACCACCATATCACTAAATCATTTCAAAGATCTCCTCATCTAAAACTCATGTAAACACATGTATGCAACTTTCTTTGTCAAACTTTCAATGATGCAAGGTGGTTATGTCAAAACTCTTAATCTCATACAAATCTTTCTGTTTTAACAAAGTATATTTACATCAAGAAACTCCCTCTCTTAAATCTCTAAATCAAGCTCAAAATACTATGGCATTTGAGTAAACTATTTTCTAGCCATAAATCATGCATTTCAAATCATTCACAATAAGATCATAAACTTGAATTTATCACAAGAGAGGGACTTCATAATCTGTGCTCTCAAACAAATCTTAAATTTTAATTTCATACATATACATATACTTGTAAATCAATTCAAGGGGATGAGGCCTAAAGTCCAAAACAATAATATCAATAACATGCATAAAGCACAATAAAATCATGGATTTCAAACCCTTTTAAGAAAGTCATGTTTTATAATCTTTAAATCATAATTGAGTGTTTTCAACAAGCCTATGCATTTTTAGGATAAACCCCACGTACCTCTATTTAGGAAATTAAAGGATGATTATTGGTGCCCACGGCTTGGGGATTCCAAATCTTCAATTAATTTCAAAAATCCACGGTCGAATCTTGAGATGTTTGGGTTTTCTTATTTGAAACCCTAAGGAGTGTTCTTGATGGTTTTTTATGAAAATATCAATAATGAGGTCATTTGGGATTAAAATTCCGTGTTTAATCTAATAAGAGGGTGAAAAATACCTAATGTACCCTTAATGAGATAGAATAAAAATATAATTGGGAGTCCAATTTTATGGGTCACCGCGATGAGCCATAATCATGGTGGCTCACTGGAAATTGACGAGTGG
Organism: Capsicum annuum; assembly: GCF_002878395.1. NCBI lineage: Eukaryota > Viridiplantae > Streptophyta > Magnoliopsida > Solanales > Solanaceae > Capsicum > Capsicum annuum. The sequence goes on from NC_061121.1 coordinate 98,749,882, forward strand.
GATTCTTAAGGTCACCGCGACGCGGAGCCATCATGTTGTTGCACTAGTTGGGACCTGAAACTTCAGAACGATGTGCCACAATCGCGCTATGCTACTGAAATTTGAAAATTTCTAAATAGGCCCCCTCCACGATGCGCCAAGCACCAAAATAACGGTGTTTTATGACTAGAACTTAAGTTAGCCATAACTTTTTGTCCGGGTATTGGATTTGGGAAAATCTTATATCGATGGAAAGCTAATTCAGTTTATCACATGATAAAAAGTCAAAATTAGGGAAATTATATATGGTTTAAACTTTACTCACTTTGGAAGTTAAAAATGAGACTAAGTTTCTTTGACACAATTCTAGTCATTTAACTCTAAGAGCATATTATCCTGAGCTAACACATGGACGATTTTTTTTGCGGGGTGTTAAATTATCCCTCCTTGGGATCATTCATCCCTGAATAATGATGCAGAATACAAACAAGCACGATTTAAAGTTTACTAATGCCATAAAAGAATAAGACAAGGATTGTACCTTCCATTTTGTCATCCACCCTGGGTATCTATCTCTCATGTCTTTTTCTGATTCCCAAGTTTCTTCCTCAACTTTTTGATTTCTCCACAACACCTTAACCGACACTATCTCTTTGCTCTTCAAATTTCGAACTTAGCGATGTAAGATTGCAACAGGTTCCTCTTCTTATGATAATGAGTCTATCACATTGATCTCCTCTATAGAAAACACTAGTGAATGGTCTCCAACATATTTCTTCAGCATGGATATGTGGAATACCGGATGAATAGAGCCCAAACTTACAAGCAACTCTAAATTATAAGCAACTTCCCCTATCCTTCTCAAAATCTGGTATGGCCCTATATAGCAAGGACTCAACTTACCTCTCTTCCCAAAACACATGACTCCCTTTATAGGAAAAACTTTGAGAAACACCCAATCACCAACCTTAAACTCTAAGTCTCTTCTCCTAACATCGTCGTAGGACTTCTGCCGACTCTAGGCTGTCTTAAGTCGTTCTCTAATAATTTTCACGTCCTCCATTGCCTGTGAACAAGATCAGGCCCAAACAACTGAGTCTCACCCACTTCATACCAACCTATTGGAGACCTACATCTTCTTCCATACAATGCCTCAAAAGGAGCCATCTTAATACTGGCATGGTAACTGTTATTATATGCGAACTATATCAATGGCAAGTGATCCATCCAAATCCCCTTAAGTTCAATTATGTAGGCCCTTAACATATCCTCAAGAGTCTGAATGGTGCGCTCAGCTTGCCATTCAGTCTGAGGGTGCAATGCAGTACTTACGTTCACTTGGGTAGCTAAAACCCTCTGAAAAGACCTCCAAAACTGTGAAGAGAATTGCGTACCTTGTTCAGATATGATGGATACAGGTTCTCCATGAAAATGGACTATCTCCTCAATGTACAACTTCGTATAGTCATCTCCCGAATAGTTAGTTCTGATGGGCAGAAAGTGGGCTGACTTGGTCAGTTGATCAACAATCACCCAAATTGAATCATACTGTCTTCAGGACCTTGGAAGTCCCATGATGAAGTCCATATTGATCATCTCCCATTTCCACAAAGGCAAGGCTATCTCCTGGGAAGTACCACCTGGCCTCATATGCTCTACTTTCACTTGTCGACAATTCAAACACTTGGAAACAAAATTAGCTACATCACCCTTCATATTATTCCACCAGTAAATATCTTTCAGATCATGATACATCTTAGTAGAGCCTGGGTGAACAACATACCTCAAAGTGTGAGCTCCATCAAGGATCTTTTTACGTAACCCATTTACATCTGGCACATATAGTCTGTCCTGACATCTTAAAACTCCATCACCACCAATTTCAAAAGACATCACCTTCTGTTGACCCACATCTTTTTGATTTGCATCAAGATGGGATCTTCAACCTGCTTCTCGTTAACTTCAGCACAAAGGGAAGATTTAGTTACCTCATGAACAACCACTCCCCCATCTTTGAAATCCAAGAGTCGCACTCTTAGATTTACAAGTCGGTAAATATCCTTCACTATATCCCTCTTTCCCTTTTCAATATGCAAAAAACTGCCCATAGATAACCTACTGAGGGCATCGGCTACCACATTTGCCTTCCTCGGATGGTAGTGCAGGCTCATGTCATAATCCTTTAAAAGTTCCAACCAATGCTATTGCCTGAAGTTTAATTCTTTCTGCGAGAAAACATACTACAAACTTTTGTGGTCAGTAAATATATCAACATGTACCCCATAGAGATAATGCCGCTAGATTTTGAACGCAAACACCACAACCGCTAACTCTAAGTCATGGGTGGGGTAATTTCGCTTATATAATTTTAACTGCCTAGATGCATAAGCCACCACTTTACCATGCTGCATAAGTATACACCCAAGTCCCACACGAGACGTATCACAGTACACAACAAACCCTTTCGTACCTTTAGGAAGATTCAAAACAGGAGCAGTTGTCAACTTATCTTTTAACTTCTCAAAACTATTCTCACAGGAGTCAGACTACACGAACTTTACCTTTTTCTAAGTCAACTTAGTAAGTGGTGCAGCTATGGAATAAAAACTCTTTACAAATCTTTTGTAATACCCTACCAAATCCAAGAAGCTCCGAATATCGGTTGGAGTCATGGGTCTGGTACTTTTTCTCACTGCCGCAATCTTCTGAGGATCAACCTTAATCCCATCACTAGACACGATATGCCCCACGAAAGCAATAACATTAAGTAAGAATTTGGAATTGGAAAATTTTGCATACAACTCATGATCTTTGAGAGTTTGAAGGATGATTCGGAGGTGATTGGGATGGTCCTCCACACTCTTGGAATAAATCAGAATATCATCAATGAAAACTATAATAAAAAGATCTAGAAACTGATGAAACACCCTATTCATAAGGTCCATAAAAGCCGCAGGGGCGTTAGTCAACCCAAAGGACATGACTAAGAATTCATAATGATTGTATCAGTTTTGGAAAGCTGTTTTAGGAATATCTGGCTATCTAACATTCAACTGATGGTATCCCAAATGAAGGTCTATTTTTGAAAAACAAGTAGCACCCTGAAGCTGATCAAAAAGATCATTAATTCTAGGAAAAGGATATTTATTTTTAACAGTGACCTTATTTAGCTGACGGTAATCTATACACATACTCAGGAACCATCTTTCTTTCGCATGAAGAGTACAGGTGTACCCCAGGGAAAAACACTAAGACAGATAAAACCTTTATCTAGAAGATCTGCTAGTTACTCTTTCAACTCTGTAGGATCCATTCTATATGGCAAAATAAAGATGGGATGAGTATCTGGCAATAGATCAATACCAAAATCTATCTCCCTATGAGGTGGTATTCATGGAAGATTATTTGGAAAAACTTTTGGGAACTCATTCACCATAGGGACGGACTGAAGAGAAGGGCTTTTGGTATTCGAATCTTTAACCCGAATAAGATGATACAAACAACCCTTAGAAATAAGTTTACGGGCTCTGAGAGAAGAGATGAACTTCCCTCTAGGTGGTAAAGAATGTCCCTCCCATTCTATTGTTGGTTTATTTGAGAAAGAGAAACTAAACTTTCGGGTTCTACAATTTAGTATGGCATAGCACGAATGAAGCCAATCCATCCCTAAGATAGCATCAAAATCAACCATGTCTAAGTCTATGAGGTCTTCTGCAGTATCCCACCCACAAAAAGTCACCATACAATTTCTATACACTCTCTTAGCCATAATAAAGTTTCCCATCGGAGTGGAAATAGAAAAAGTCGGCAATTACATCGAGCTCAACCCCAAAACCAATAGCCACATAAGGGGTTACGTAAGACAGGGTAGAACCGGGATCAAATAACTCAAAAACATCACGGGAAAAGATTTGCAACATACCAGTAATTATATCTGGTAAGGCCTCTGCCTCTTGGTAGTTGATCAAGGCGTACAATCGGTTGTGGCTATTTTCGACTGCTAAAGTGGCACCCTTCTGAGGCGGTGGTGGTGTAGAAGAATTAGCCTGTGACTTGGCTCCACCAATATTAATCTTTGTTGTTGGTCATTTTTTCTGGATATGGCCTGGCTGGCCGCACGAATAACACACATAGCACCAAAATGACATCTCTCTGGATGATTTCTCCTATATTTCTCATAGCGCGAGTATGTCCGAGAGGTCTGAGCTACACTTTATTGAGACTATGAACCCTACATCCTTGGACCCTTCCTATACTGAAAATCCTGAGTGTGCTATCTGGCTAGGGGGTTGGTCACTGGGGCATAGGCTGTAGACTGCGTATTACCCCAATTCTTCTTGTTTTGCTATTTGTTACCCCAATTCCCACTCTGCTAGTGACTGTAGCTCTGGTCTGCTATTTTGGCTCTCTTTGCCTATCTGTCCTTCTCTCTAGATTCAATGATTTTCTTTTCCTTTTCCTCAACTTACTGCATATGGACTGATAGTCTGGAAAATCCATGTCTCGGTTTAATATTGCTCCCTGGCATTCAAGCACTAAGTCATCCAACAAGTCAGATGCAAATTTCCTCATTTGGGCTCTCATGTTACTAATCATCTCTAGAGCATAACAGGCTAGTTGGTTGAACCTCAGAGTGTACTCCTGGACACTCATCTTACCCTGCTTTAGATTCATAAACTCTTAGGCTTTGGCCTCCCTTAGCTCACGAGAAAAGAATCGATCAAGGAAGGCTGCCACGAACTCGGCCCAAATTATGGGCTCAACATGCTTACTCTTTGAATCTTCCCACTCGTTATACCATTGGTTCGCTACATCCTTAAGCTGGTCAGCCGCTAACTCGACCCCTCTACCTCATTTATATGCATCACCTTAAAGATCTTCTCTATCTCATCCACAAACTCATGTAGATCCTCTTCTACCTTGGTACCAGTAAACTTGGGCGGGTTCATCCTAATGAACTGGCCCACTCTTGTAGCCTCAGACGTAACAGATGCAGACCTAATATCTTCTGAAATTTGAGTCTGTGTAGCTACCAACTAGGAAAACATATGAATGGACTGTCTAAATTCTATATCAGATACCTCCCTCTCACGAGGTTGAGTGTCATTAGTCCTTGTTTGGAGAGCTCTAGGTGCCCTAAGTGGTCTGGTCTAGTAGGTAGGACTCCCGGAGTAGCATCAATCTCCAAAGTCTGAGCTATATTTTAGGTCTTCATCCCATGAGTGGGACGGACCTCATCTGTCTATGCATTCTAATTGATAGTACAATGAGGAGGCATAATTGTTTTTTTGAAACACAAGATATCATCGATTAGGGGACAACTCAGAATCTGAATAACAAACTAAACCACAAAGAAGAGAAACATTCCTAAATGTCTAGTAGCCTCCTGCTTATAAGTGTGGCGCGCTACACACCCATAAATAAGATTCTACCTGATGCGATTTCGTAGACACCCTGGGACTATGAACCGTGCTCTAATACCAAGTTTGTCACGACCTAAACTAGGGCCTGTCCGTGAAGCACATCCCAAACCATAAAGGCTCAGGCGTCCTACTCTATCTGGTAATCATGCACAACATTCATATAATAAAAGAAGATACAAAAATATAATCTGATATAGAAACATGGTCATACTCTGGATTTAGTTTAACAATAAGGAATGAAATTCGAAATCAACTAAACAACATCTGGAACAGTTTGCAAAATCTCTACTACATAAAAATCTAACAACTATCTGAAAACTAGGACAAGGCCCCCAGTAGACCAAACCAACAGAATAACATAATCTGAAATAACAGGCCTTCTGGAACAAAGAAGGCTCACCACTGAACGAATCACTTCTCTCTGGAATACTCTACTGATTAGCCGAACCCGTGGAATGAGCCTCCAAACTTGGAAGGTAGGGGATCAATAAAGATGTACTGGTACGCAGAGCAGATCCAAAATACTAGTTATATTCAACATATAGAAGAGCAATTTAAAATAGTTCATAAATATATCAGATAGTAAGAAATCTCATGGGCATTTAGAAAGACTGTAAAATCATCTGAACTCTGAGACACTCTTCGTTTTACTTTTGTGCTAGGTGGTATACCCTGCAACTCTAAAAATCCACCGGCTATATGGAATCCTCCAACCCAAGTGAGCCTCAAGGGTTGGAGTCTCTGACTCTGCTACGCCATACGGCCATCGCCAGCGTAAAACTAATATACCTGAATTGACAAATCACAGTTTTAGGCTAAGAGGTACTTGAACTTAAGCCTTCTTCGGGTAACCACCTAACCTTCCTATTTTTAACTCTTTAAAACATGCATTCTCTGAAAATATAGTCTAAATACGTACTCTATTATGGTATACATACTTATGGTATCGTCATACCATTAACATGAAAGTCAGATCTCTGAGCCATTATTAGCATATTACAATCTCTGTTTTCAAAACATAAATTCGGGACCACCATATCAATAAATTATTTTAAAGAACTCCTTCTCTAAAACTCATGTAAACACATGTATGCAACTCTCTTTGTCAAACTTTCAATGATGCAAGGTGGCCATGTCAAAACTCTTAATTCATGCAAATCTTTCTTTTTTAACAAAATATATTTACATCAAGAAAATTCCTCTCTTAAATATCTAAATCATGCTCAAAATACTATGACATTTGCGAAAACTATTTTAAGCCATAAATCATGCATTTCAAATCATTCACAATAAGATCATAAACTTGAATTTATCACAAGAGAGGGACTTCATAATCTATGCTCTCAGAAAAATCTTAAATTTCAATTTTATACATATATATATACTTGTAAATCAATTTAATGGAATGAGGCCTAAAGGCCAAAACAACAATGTCAATAACATGCATAAATCATAATAAAATCATAGATTTCAAACCCCTTTAACAAATTCATGCTTTATAATCTTTAAATCATAATTGAGTGTTTTCAACAAGCCCATGCATTTTTAGGATAAACACCACGTACATCTATTTAAGAAATTAAAGGATGATTCTTGGTTCCCACGGCTTGGGGATTCCAAATCTTCAATCAATTTCAAAAACCCACGGTTGAATCTTGAGTTATTTGGGTTTTCTTGTTTGAAACCCTAAGGAGTGTTCTTGATGGTTTTTGATGAAAATATCAATAATGAGGTTATTTGGGATTAAAATCCCGTGTTTAAGATGATAAGAGGGTGGAAAGTACCTAATGTGCCCTTAATGAGATGGAATAAAAATATAACTGAGAGCCCGATTTCATAGACCACCGCAATGTGCTACAATCGGGTGGCTCACTAAAAATTGGCGAGTGAGATTCTTAAGGTTATCGTGACGCGAAGCTATCGCGTTGTCCCACTGGTTGGGACCTAAAACTTCAGTGGGACGTGCCACAATCGCTCTAAGCTACTGGAATTTGATAATTTCTGAATAGGCCCCCTCCGCGATGCGCCAAGAACCAAAATGACAGTGTTTTATGACTAGAACTTAAGTTATCCATAACTTCTTGTTCGGGTATCGAATTTGGGTGAATCTCATATCGACGGAAAGCTCATTCAATTTTTCACATGATAAAAAGTCGAAATTAGAGAAATTATATATGGTTTAAACTTTACTCACTTTGAAAGTTAAAAATAAGACTAAATTTCTTTGATGCAATTCTAGTCATTTAACTCTAAGAGCATATTTCCACGAGCTAACGCATGGACGATTTTTTTTTTGCGGGGTGTTACACTCCAACATAATTTTCTAAGATAACAACTAGTATTTTATTGTGGGATTTATAGAACACCATTATTTTTGTGACATTGTGATCATATTGCGGAGCTTTATAAACTCCCGCAATATTTTTTTGAAACATTAATATCATATTACGAGGGTTCCAAACTGTCATTTATTAACTTAGAAAAATCCCACAAATTCAAAATTTATTTTGTGGCGGATATCAGGGAGGTTTTTAAAAACCGCCACAATAATGCTCGTGGCAAGGCTTATTGTGGAACTTTTCAAAACCGCCATAATTTTTTTTGTCGCGGTCAAAAATCATCACAAATTAACAAAAAATTTGCGAAAATTTACCAGTTTTTTTGTGATATTATATTATAATTATTTTCATGATTGGTAATATAACATGGAATGGTTACTCTGATTGATTCAAATTGTATAGGTAAATTTACCATTTTGAACAGTTGTAGTTGTTTCCTTCAAAGGTTTTGTAAACATAAGGTATACCTTCATAGGTAGTTAATCAATTTAGGATGCTTTCCTTGATATGGTTTGCAGACTATCCTGACTGGATTAGCTCAAACATAATTTATAATAATATTCTATGAGTAGTAACAAAATTTTGCAAAAACTTGACGACCTTATAGAAATGTAGAAGAAAATATTCATTAAAATTAATCTAATAGAAAAGAAATTAAAACTATGAAGGACAGCTCACCTATAAGGGTGAATAATCTTTATCAAAAAAGCTGACGCCTTTGATAAAGAATTAGGAAAGAAATTTTACTCCTACATTCTCTAATAATGGCATATACTAAAAGGGAAGTCTGGTTGAAAGAATTATATCTATTTTTCTAGAAAAAAGGCGAAAAGAAGAATTAGATTCTAGTTCTAAGGATAAATTGGAAGAAGGTTCTAGTTCTAAAAATAAAATAGAAGAATCAGAAATTAAAGAAACAAAAGAAATATCGAGCGAAGATGATATAAACGAGTTAGTATATGCATTAGAAGAACTTGATCTAGAAGATCAAAATTAGCATGTTCTCATGAACAGTGAAAATACGGGAGGACCGCAAGAAAACTTTAAGAATCCAAAAGAAGAGGGAAGTTGCTCCGCAGGGCCTATGCAAAAAAGTAATTTCCTACCCAAATCAAAGAAAGGAAAAGACTATTTGAGTCAATACCATAACAATAATAAGGCTAAATATATGCCAAATAGATTTTCGATGGAAGACACTAGATCCACCCTATTCTTGGATCTAGACTATACAAGAGAACAAGGAGAATTTCTAGATTTATGGGCAAAAAGTCTAGAATTATTTTTCATTTTGAACAAAGGTGTTAATTATACCAACGAAGAAAAATATTTAATTACCACAAATACCTTTTCAGGTTAAGTAGACAACTGGTTTAAAGGATTATCAGAAGAATTAGAAAAAATCTTTAAAATAAGTGTTTGAGAACAATTTGAGATATCAACCCGAGCAGGAATAGCCTATATAGTAAGATTCATAGGATGCGAATTCTTAGGAAGAAAAGGAGATGTCTCTAAAGAAAAAAATAAACAGAGGCTATTAGCAGCAGAATGGCTAGAAAAACTTTAAATTTGTAAACTGAGTTTCATTCAGAAATACACATGTGAATTTGAAGAAAACTACTACAATTTGTTTGATAGCAACATAAACATGAAGCCATATATGGATAAATATTTTCAAAAGCTACCAAGATTTTGGAATAACTATTTTAGAGAAAAATATGCTAAAGAAGATTAAGCGTATGATTCACTTTAAAAAAGGATTTCATTCCTTAATCAGAGACTTAGCCAACTTTGTATGATTAATAAATAGTGATTTTATTATATCACACCTAATTAATTATTACGATCGCATTAGAAAATTAATAATATTTCATAAAATAGACACAAAATGATATGTCAACATAAAATATTTGATTAACTATCGAAATTATATTACTACCACACAAGTTAACTTTTGAAATTATATCAGTGTCACTTAAATTGAAATAGAAGAAATAGTATTATAAATCACAATAATTAAAAATTAAAATTATTTTAATAATTAATTATCTATATTATATTTGTGTCACATAAATTGAGATTAAAAAAATAACATATATTGGGCCCGTGCTAGCACAGACCCTTTAATGTGTATATATATATATATATATATATATATACACACCACCGTGTGAAAGTAGAGGGAGGGATACATTATTTGATATAGTTAATTTATATTTCACTACCTAATAAGAGGCAAAAGGAAGGAGAAGCAAGAAACTCTCTGTCAACATGTCTGCTTCTCCTGCCTGCTTCTTGAGCTACTTCATTGGTAATTTTATTATATCATCTCTAATTAATTATTATAAGTTATTTATGTATTAAAAACTTAATAATATTTAATAAAAAATATATCTTATAGATATTTATGACATGTCTGCTTCAACTGCTTCATCCAAATATTTTTGTATAGTAATTTTGTTATATCACTTCTAGTTGGTTGTGTTTGCTTCGTTGTTTCAATCGTGATTTTACTATGTCACTCTTAATTAATTATTATGCTTATTTAAATTTTTTCACAAGTATTTTTTTATAGTAATTTTGTTATATCACTTCTAATTAGTTGTTTTGAGTCATTAAGATATGTTTGCTTCGCTGCTTCAATCGTAACTTTACTATTTCACTCATAATTAATTATTATGGTCATCTAAGCATTTAAAAATTACATAAAAGATATTATAAATTACAATAGTTAACAACTTAAAATATCTGAAAAATAATATGTTATATCTTTCTAAAAAATATTATAAATCACTATAATTAAAATAAAATTCTAAAAATATTTGTTGGGCCCGTACTAAAGTAACTAGTATATGTATATGTACCCCACCGTGTGAAAGTGGAGGGAGGGATACATTATTTGATTTAGTAATTGGTGGCTTAGTTTATTACATGACATAGAGAAAAGATATCTTTCCCCCTGAACTTGTCCTTCCAACTCACTTTAGCACTTAAACTTAACTTTCGTTTATTTACCCCTCTTAACAACTTTCAAGTGCATTAAATTCATCCCCTATAGCTAACGTGGCAATAAAAAAGCGAGTGAAAATTTTCTTTTAAAAAGGGCGCACGTTGTTGTTGTTGTTGTTGTTGTTGTTGTTGTTGTTGTTGTTCTTATACATACATATATATAAAAATTTAAAAAAAAATAAGAAAGGGCATGTCTTCTTGAACAGAAGACATTTTCATCTTCTTCTCACTCCCCTTCCCCACTCCCAACACTTTATTTCTTCATCTTTTTTATATACCTACCCCGTTTCTTCGTAATCCCATTCCTATCAAGTCCTAATTGATTCAAAATTTCATTTTTTGACAATCAAGAAGGCTTTAAGATTGATGAACAAGTTTGGTTCTTGACCAAGAATTTCATGTCATGCGAATACCATCTATGCCATTTCTAAATTTGGAACTGTTTATACCATTTCTGTAGACATTTTTGAGTAAGAGATTGAAAATTTGGGAGTTTTGGGATTTTGGATTTTGGTTAATGTGAAAGAATTTGGATTTGAGATTTTATGTATTGATGTGATTTTGTGATCATGTACTTGTATTTAGTCCATTGTTAAATTTTCTCAAGTTAATTTTTCATTTGATGAATAAAAAAATTCATTGATAAGCTTGCAACAATGGTGAAAGAAAGAGAAAAAGGGATGCTTTTATGTGAAGAAGAAAAATAAGGAGGAGGAAGAGGAGGGGGGGGGGGGAAAGGGGGCTAGAAGAGCGGGGGTTTACTATGAGTATAAGTTTTACGCTTTACTATGATTAACTAGGTAAAAATCATGAACTTTTCCCATGTTTCTTTATGAATCTTACATTCAAGGCATGCTATTAGCTTTTCCATGAAAATTAAGATTCTATATGATTTAAAATCCAAACTCCCATTTCATGTTTGGTCAATACAATGTCATGTTGTCAAATTTGTGTATTAAGTCATGTATAAATGATATCCTCTTAAGTTTAACTTATCCCCACGTTATAACTCACGAGCTTAGCAGTTATTCAAATGCATTATGTTTTTGGGCACCCCTAAATTATGATTTATTCCCATGTTTTAATGATGTTATCATATTTAAAGTATCATTTAGTGCTGGCAGGTTATGAAAACCCGATACCTATGTGTTTACTCACTTTTTAGACCTTTCACGTAATAAGTTAGTTAAACCATGATTCTTATTATTATACTTAGTTATTATAATCATATTGAGAACTATCAATTGTGATGTTCAATTAAACTTAAGTCATTACCAGTGTCATTTTAGTTGGGAGTAGGATTTAGCACCGAGTGAACCCAGTGATGGGGGCTTACCTGTCAGAAGAGGGTATGACCCTTAGAAGCAATTCCCAAGTTCCAGAACTACATAGCCAGAGTAGGTTTGAGAGTCTTCCTGTAAGTTGAGGGATAACACATATCTCGTAGGAGCACCTGCCAGTAGAGGATGACTCCCTAATCCTTTGGGACATAAATTTAGTGGATCCACACAATGAGTGTTAGTACCTGTGGCAAGGTTCTGACACCCTTCCAATTAGGCTTACAAGTTAGACCTCTATTATCTCAAATTAGGGAATGTCAGTTACATGATACCTCCCATCATTTTAGTCCAGTTACTCAGACTAAGTATAGTTCAGTTTTACATTTCAAGTATATGGATATCAGTTAATTAGCATTCAGATATCAATTAATCAATATTTAGATATCAGTTAGTCAGTATTCAGATATTAGTTATTCAGTATTCAAATATTAGTAACTTAGTATACAAACATCAGTTATCCATTAACTAAAATTTTATCCGTTAAGTCGCACAAGCATTAGTCATTCAGTTAATCAGATTATCTCAACAAACGTCTAAGCTTATTTTTGCATTTATCTTTATATGTTCATGCACTTATATCAGTATTTATATGATTTCAATTAGTCTCTACCCATCACACCAGTAAATTTAAAGTACTGACATCATATTTTCTCTTGCACTATGTTATCTCATAACATAGGTTTGGATGCATAGTTTCCCAACTGCTCTTAGCCAGTTCGGTACCCATCTCAGCAGCAGCAGTAGTAAGTGCTCATCCATAAAGGATTCTATGATTTTATTTATTTATAGTACTTTTATTCATGTTAGTTAGTTAGAGTTAGTTGGGGGTTTATCCCATCCACTCTTTATGTTTTAGAGAATTTCAGATGTTTAGACTAGACGTTTAGACAGTCAGTTTATCTTTTAGATGTTATCAATTATTTTCAGACTTGACAGTTATATTTTGGTTCACTATTCCATTTGGACCATATTTCATCAGAATATTTTCCACAAGTGTTATTTCAGTATTGAATTATTTAATGCTCACAACAGGTACCAGATCATGGGTTAGCTTAGGGTCACTAATAGCCTTAAGAATCGTGTTGCGATCAGGGGGTAACTTAGGTTCATGACAAAATTTGGTATCAGAGAATAGGGTTTTAAAGTTTTCTATGGTTTCTGAAATCCGCATCGAGTAGCATCTTGTTTATGGGGGTAAAGCATACCACATTTATGGACAAGAGGTTATGAGACATTTTAGGATAAGTTTCCCTTCTTTTATTATTTGTGTTGTACAAAAGAGCATGAGATCTATTGAATTTCCCCTTCTAATTCTTCCTTCATTCAATTTACAGAAAATTCCTTCTCGAAGATACAATAGAAGAAAGGACAGGAGTCAGCCCGCACCACCACCTGTTCAGGAAGATCCCCTCAATAAACATGTTTCCCACCCTGAATTCAGTGTTTCTTTCACTACTTTGGCTCAATCGATAGCTACGAAAAATAACCAGCAGGTTGTTGCCCCAGTCAATCCAGTGGAGAATACCGCTACAGCCTAAATTGGAGACTTCACTCGGATGAATACCTTTTTTTTTGGATCCAAGTCTGAGGAGGATCCATAGGAGTTTTTGGATGCTGTTTCAAATATGACTGATATCATGGGTTTCACCTCCAGTGAAAATGCAGACTTAGCTACTTACCAATTATAGTGAGTGGCTTATACATGAGTCAAGCAGTGGAAGAAATATAGAGGTGTTGAGGTAGGGCCAGTAGAGTGGAAGGAGATTACCATGAATTTCTTGGATAGGTTATTTTTTCTAGAGTTGAAAGAGGAAAAGTTTTAATATTTTATAAATTTGAGGAAGGGTAGCATGAGCATACGGTAGTACCCACTCATGTTTACGCAATGGCAAGGTATGCTCCAACTATGGTTGCTGATTCCAGGGCTAGAATGAGTAAATTTGTGTTAGGAGTTTTGAAAGATATGGTGAAGGAGTTTAGTACAACTATGTTGGTTAAGGAGATGGATCTTTCTAGAATGATGGTCCATGCTCAGCATATCGAGGAAGAGAAGTTCAAAGAGAAAGAAAGAAAGAATTAGAAGGCCAGAATAGGCAGTTTAAACTTTTCTCAGCCAAGGTCAGAAGTTGGTAACCATTCTGAGTTCTGTCAAAAATTTTCATCTCCAGCCCCATTTTTAGTCAGCGCTTTAGTGCCTAAGTTAAGGCAAGACAATTGGGACAGGGCTCTAGGCTCTTAGACTTAGGGTAGTAGGAACAGTGATCATACCAATCTGCTTTGTAAAAAATATGGTAAGAATCATCAGGAAGAGTGTAGAGCAGTCAGTGATAGATGTTTTGGATGTGGCAAGCTAGGCCACAGGACTAGGGTTTGCCTAGTGGTTGTTCAAAAGGGTAATGATGTTCGTCAGCAGGGTTAGACAAACTTTTCATCAGCTCCAGTAGGTCACCCAATACAGTAGGGTGCTACTTCCAGTGCCACCAGTGGGCACCACTCGAACAGACTATATGCTTTCCAGACCTGCTATGATTAGGAAATTTCACTTAATATGGTTACGGGTAAGTAAAAGGTATTTTGTCTTTATGTTTATGCATGGTTAGACGATGGAGATTCACTTTTTATTGTGACTTATTTTATAGATGTAGACTTTGGTCTTAGTCTCAAAACATTAGTAGAACCTTTTTGTTTTTCTATGCTAGTGGGTAAGTCTATTATAGCTATATAGGTATATAGAAATTGCTCAGTCATAGTGTCTTAAAAAGTTACTTCAGTTGATCTTGTGGAGTTAGAGATGACTGATTTTGATGTCATTCTCGACATGGATTGGCTCCACTTATGTTATACCTCAATTGATTACTGAAATAGAATTATTTAGTTCCAATTTCCTAATGAACCAGTTATTGAATGGAGGGGTAACACTTTAATTCCTAAAGATTAGTTTGTTTTCTATCTTAGTTCAAGAAAGATGATATCCAGGGGATGTATTTACCATCTCGTTTGAGTTAGAGACTCAATTTCACAAACTCCAAGTCTTAAGTTAGTTCCTATATTAAATAAAATTTCCTGATATGTTCTCAGAAGATATTCCTGGAGTTTCTGTATGGTCACTTTAAATTCCTAGTTATGTCTTTTGGACTAACAAATGCTCCTGCAGCTTTTATTGACTTGATGAATAGGGTGTTCAATCATTACTTGGATATGTTCATCATAGTCGTTATTGATAATATCCTGGTCTACTCCCGTAGAGAAAGTGATCATATAGAGCATTTAAAGGTTGTATTGCAGACCCTTAGAGATCATCAGTTATTTCCTAAATTCAGTAAGTGCGAATTTTGGATAAGGTTAGTACCATTTCTTGTTTTCACTATTTCTGGGGAAGGTATTTGAGTTGATCCTCAAAATACCAAAGTAGTGAGAGACTGGCCTAGACATATCTCTCTATCAAATATTAGGAGTTTTTAGGGTTTAGTTGTCTATTATAGGTGGTTTGTTGAAGGTTTTACTCTATTTCTTCTCTAGTGTCTCGACTAACATAAAAAAAAGTCAAATTTTAATGGTCAGATTCCTGATAGAAGAGTTTTTAGGAGTTAAAGACTCGACTCACTTCTACTCCATTCTTGACCTTGCCTGATGGTTCAGATGGATTTGTAGTTTATTGTGATGCTTCTTGAGGTGGTGTTGGTTGTGTGTTAATTTAGAGAGGTAAGGTCATATCCTATGCCTCTATATAGCTTTTACCCTATGAAAGAATTACTCGACCCACGACCTTGAGTTGGCAACAATAGTCTTTGCCTTAAAGATATGGAGCATTATCTTTATGAGGTTCATGTTGATGTATTTACGGATCACAATAGCTAGTATGTGTTCACACAAAAATATCTAAATCTTCGTTAGAGTAGATGGCTTGAGTTGTTAAAAGATTATGATATGAGTGTATTGTACCATTCGGGCAAGGCTAATATAGTGGTAGATGCCCTTAGTAGATTGTCTATGGGTAGTGTTTGTCATGTGGAGGATAATAAGAAGGATTTGGTCCAAGAAATTCATTAGCTTGCGAGGCAAGGAGTTTGATTGGTTGATTCAATCAAAAGTAGCATATGGGTTTAGAAGGGATCAGAATCTTCATTGGTTGCTTAAGTAAAAGAAAAGCATGATAGGGACCCTAGTTTAGTTAAGTTGAAGGAGGCAGTCAAAGATCAAAAGGTGGAGGTTTTTTCCCAATGGGGATATATTATGATACATTGTCAAGAAAAAACTATTTATTCCGTGTGTTGATGGTCTGAGACAATGAATTTTGGCTGAGGCGCATGGTGCGTGGTATTTCATTCTCCCATGGGCCACTAAGATATATTATGATCTTTGTGAAATATACTGGTGGAGTGTTATGAAGAAAAATATTGCAGAGTTTGTGGCTAAGTGTTCGAACTGCCAATATGGTAAGGTAGAGCATTAAAGGCCTAGTGGTATACTCTGGAGTTTAGTATCGCCACTTGGAAGTAGGAGGTGATGAACATGGACTTTGTAACAGGTTTTCCTTATAGAATTGTCAACACGATTTGATTTGGGTAATTGTAGATAGACTAACTAGGTCAGCCAATTTTTTACCAGTTCATACTTTGTATTCAACTGAGGGTTATGATAGACTCCCTCTCCGGGAGTTGGTAAAACTTTCTGGGGTTCTGTTGACCATTATTTCAGACGGGGATACTTAGTTTATATTTCACTTTTGGAAAGCTTTTTTTAGAAAAGTCTTGGTACCCAATTTTATCTTAACACAACTTTTCATCCTCAGAAAGATGGTCAGGCAGAGAGGACCATTTAGATGTTAGAGGACATGTTGAGGACATGTGTTATTGAGTTTAAGGGTATCTGGGATTACCACATACCTTTGATTAAGTTTGCCTTTAGCAATAGTTATCACTCTACTATACAAATGGCTCTTTTTAAGGCTCTTTATGGGAGAAGATGTAGGTCCCTTATTGGTTGGTTTAAAGCAGGTGATGTTACTTTGATAAAGACAGATTCAGTATTTGCAGTGATGGAGAATATTCATTTGATCCGCGACAGGTTGAAGATAGCCAGAGTCTACAAAAATATTGTATAGATGAGAGAAGAAGAGATCTTGAGTTTGATGTTGGTGACTTCGTGTATTTAAAAATTTCACCCATGAAAGAGGTGAAGAGGTTTGGCAAAAAGGGGAAGCTCAGTCCCCACTATGTTGGCCCATATAAAATTTTGAGTCTCTTTAGGAAGGTAACTTATGAGTTAGAGTTTCTTGCAGATTTGGCATCAATACATCCGGTGTTCCATGTATCTTCGCTAAAGAAATACATTGGTGATTCAACTTTTATTGTTCCTTCAGAGAGTGTGAATGTCAAGGATAGTCTTTCCTTTGAAGAAGTCCTAGTTGAGATGATTTACCATCAGATTCATTGGTTGTGGAATAATGAAGTTCCTTTGGTTAAGGTTCTATAGAGAAATCAGTCGGTTTCAGGAGTTACTTGGGAAATAGAAACAAGTATGCTAGCCTTGTATCCTCATTTTTTCTCCACAAATTAAGACTTATCTTGAGGTAATGGTTTTTTCTATGTTGACACTTTCCCATTCTCTGTTTCAGCTATAACTTTTCTCATGACAAAGCATGCATTCATTAAATTAGTTTAGTTCATGTATCATGTTTCAGGCTCAGTAATTTAATCACATTTTAGCTTATTAGTATTTAGTATACGCTCTCAGTCTCCTTAGTATCTTAGCTTAACTAGTTTTATTCCAGGAATAATAGTACCAAGGGGGTGATATTGTAATACCCCGTAAGATTCTTAGCTTGATTCAGCTTCTAGTTGCATGTTTAATGGGTCCAAGGCTTGAAATTTTCAATAAGTGTTGAAGACTTAGTCATTTTTAAGACCCCAAGATTTGACGGATTTTATTTTTGGCCTTCCCAAACCTGAGACATCGGTTTTTGAGTTGAAATATGTTTATGGATGTTAAAGGTTTTTCTTGAAAGATTTTCAAAATTTTTTGACTGGATTCAGGGAGTGTTTGGACCACGGAGGCAGTGAGCCTCCTCTATAGGGACGTGTCATAGAGGCTATTCCCCACGACAGGGTCTGCGTGGCAGAGGCTACACCCTATGATTAGGTTACAGAGGCGGTGTATTTCTAGCTTCATGTAAAGGGGCCAAGGGGTAATTTGGTCCTTTTCCCTCAACCTTAATCATCCAAAGCACATCTTATAACACTCAAAAGGGCATTATTTGGTCATTATCATCAAAATTACACATGTAGAAACCCCTCCCTCCCAAGAATGAGGAATTCGAGCTTCTCCTCCAAAGAATTCAAGAGTTCAAGTTTTAAAGTTCAAGCCTTCTTTAAGAATCTAACCATTTAGGTATGCAGGGTATTCATCAATGGGTTCCTTCCACCTATTGAGTCCCAAAAGTTTTCTTTTTGGTTTGAGTATGAATTTTACTTTTTACTATGATTTAACTCAGTGAAAATTATATTTTTTTTTAATGTTTCCTTATGAATCTTACATTAAAGCCATACTATTAGCTTTTCCATGTGAATTATGATTCTATATGATTTAAATTCCAAATTCCCATGTCATGTTTGGTCAATACAATGTCAAATTGTCAAATCATGTATTAAGTCATGTAAACATGATATCCTCCCACGTATAACTTATCCCCATGGTGTAATTCACTAGGTTAGTAGTTATTCAAATGTATAAGATTTTTGCATCCCTCAAATTATGATTTACTACCAATTTTTTAATTATGTTATCATATTTAAATTATCATTCAGTGTTTGTAGATTATGAACATTGATACCTATGTATTTACTCACGCTTCAGACCTTTGAAGTAATAAGTTAGTTAAACCATGATTCTTATCATTATACTCAGTTGTTATGATCATGTTGAGAACTATCAGTTATGATGTTCAGTTGAACTTAAGTCAATGCCAGTGTCATTTCAGTTGGGAGTAGGATTTAGCAGCGAGCGAACCCAGGGATGGGGGCTCACATACTAGTAGAGGGTGTGACCCTTAATAGAAATCCTTGAGTTCCAGAACTACATAGCCAACATAGGTTTGAGAGTCTTTCTGCCAGTTTAGGGTTGACACATATCCATAGGAGCACCTGCCAGTAGAGGGTGACTCCCTAGTCCTTCCAGAAACCAGTTGAGTGGATTGACACAACAGTCTTAGTACCCTTGGAAAAGTACTGATACCCTTCAATCTAGGGTTATAGGTTGGACCCCAATTAGCTCAAATTGGGGAATGTCAGTTACATGATACTTAATACAGTTTCAATCCAGTTACTCAGACTAAGTACAACTTAGTTTACATGATCAAGTCTACAAATATCACTTAATCAGTATTCATATATAAGTTAATCAGTATTTAGATATAAGTTAGTCAGATTTTAGATATTAGTTATTCAGTATTCAGATACTAGTAGTCAGTATTTAGATAATAGTTACTCAGTATACAAACATCAGTTATCCATTTACTTAGATTTTAGTCGTTTAGTCACACAGGCATCACTCAATTAGTTAATCAGAATAGCTCTACACATGTCTACACTTGTTTTTTCATTTATCTTTACATGTTCATGCACTCATGTCAGTACTTATAATATATCAGTTAGTCTCTACCCTTCATACTAGTGCATTCAAATTACCGACCATATATTTTCTCTTATCTTATGTTATCTCATACCATAGGTTCAGACACACAGTTTCTGACTGCTCTTAGCCAGCTCGGTACCCATCTTAGCAGCAGTAGTAGTAATTCCTCATCTATTGAAGATTCTATGATTTTAATTATTCACAGTACTTTCATTCTTGTCAGTCAATTGGAGTTAGTTGGGGTTTTTTTTTTCTATCAACTCCTTCAGTTTTAGAGGCTTTCAGATGTTCAGGCTAGTTGTTTAGATAGTGAGTTTATCTTTCAGATATTATCAGATGTTTTTAGATTTGGCAGTTATATTTTGGTTCAATATTCAATTTTGTACCCTATTTAATCGATATATCTTCCACACATGTATTTTAGTACTGAATTATTCAGTGCTCACAATAGGTACCACATCATGAGTTAGCTTGGGGTCACTTATGGTCGTAAGCACCGTGTTGTGAACAGGGGGTATTTTTGGGTCATGATAAAATATGGTATCATATCCTATGGTTTTAAAGTGTCCTAGGATGTCTTAAAACTATGCCGAGTAGAGTCTTATGCATGGGTGTTAAGCGCGCCACATTTATGGACAACAGGCTATGATATGTTTTAGGAAAAGTTTCCATTCTTTTTGTATTTATGTCATGTGAAAGAGCATGAGCGATTGAATTTCCCCTTCTAATTCGTGTGTAATTTAATTTACAGAAAATGCCTCTCAGAAGAAATAATGGAAAAAAGGACAGGGGTCAGCCAGCACTACCAACTGTTCAAGAAGACCCCCTCAACGAGCATGTTTCCCATGCCAAATTCAGAGTTTCTTTCTCCACTTTGGTTTATTTGGTAGCTTCCAAAAATAACCAGTAGGTTGTTGATCCAGCCAATCTAGTAGCAAATACAGCTTCAGCCAGAATTCAAGACTTCACTTGGATAAATCCCCCTTTGTTTTCTGGATCTAAGTCCGAGGAGGATCCAACAGAGTTTTTTGGATGCTATAAAGAAAGTGACTGACATCGTGAGTGTTGTCTCTAGTGGAAGTATAGACTTATCTTCTTATCAATTATAGGGAGTGGCTCATGCATGGGTCAATCAGTGGAAGGAGGATAGGTGTGTTGAGAAAGGGTCAGTAGAGTGGGTGGAGTTTGTCATGACTTTCTTGGATAATTTATTTATTCTGGAGTTGAAGGAGGCCAAGGTTTAGGAGGGTATAAACATGAGGCTGGGTAACATGAGTGTAAGGGAGTACTCACTCAAGTTTACACAGTTGGCAAGGTATGCTCCGACTATGGTTGCTGATTCCAGGGCTAGAATGAGTAAATTTGTATTAGGAGTTTTAAAGGATATGGTGAAGGAGTGTGATAACTCTCAAACTACACCTCTCTTACGAGGGAGTAAGTAGCCGTTGTCAAATATATAACCCAACTACATTGGGGTAGAATCCCACAGGGAATATGGTATTAATTTAAGTTGTTCGTTAGTCAATCAACGTTAGTAAGTACTTTCCTGTAAATGGGGTTTTTTGGAAGGGTAACAAGTAATTATTTCTCAATTTAGTGTCAGTGTTTGTAATAAATATTATATGGAAAACCATAGTTGTGTTCGCTATGAGTGTTGGTATTTGACAGACACTAGTAACAGTTCAAGATTCTTATGGTAGGTAGGAACAACAGATTATCCTTATCGAAGTAATGTCTAAATGTTTCTCAACCTATTCAGACATTTAATTACCCAATTCTTTCGAACTTAGGGAATTTATATTTCATGACAAGATGTTGTCTCAAGTTAATTAACCTTGTTACAATGTTAATTATTAAATGAAAGTTTGATGCTTCCAAGTCCCTGTTGATAATTCACTTCATACTAGGGTTGATTTCTTATTTCAAGCAAATCACTAGTAGGCATGACCAATCGTTTGAAACCAACACACAATATGTAAAACAGAGGATTACCAAGGAGTTCCTACTACCTTTAGAATCTAGAACACATAGTTACTTTACAAAACCAAACCCATAGATCCCACAACTCGGTTTTAAAGGAATTAGCTACTCATAATGTAAAAAGAAACAAGACAATTTGTATTCATAATTCGATAAAGATAACTTATAGAATAATGAATATCAACAAGTGTTTCTCAGATTAGATCGCAGTAGAAATCCCAAGAAAATTATGATAACAATCTCTAAAAGTTAATTGTAAAGTTACAGAGAAAACTAGAGAGAAAAAAGTGTAAGTTCGTGTAGTTCAAGATGAATGTCGTGAAGTTCGAGATTCCATAGAAAACCGTCAACTTTGCCTTAAATACCAAGAGCTAAATTAGGAATCAAATCACAAAATACAACTTTTTCTCACACAGCTGACGACGAAGTATGATGCCTTATTAGGAGTCTGATGACTTATCAGACATTGTTGTCAGCTCCTCCTCCAAGTCTGATGATTTTTTCCTTAGGCTAATGGCAACTCCTGACAGCTTATCAGGACTTTGACGACATATCAGAAAATGTCTTCACCTTTTTACTTAAAATCTTATGTACTGCCTTAGGTTGACGGCAAATCTTGATGGCTTATCAAGACTTTGACAACATATCAGACAATGTCTTCACTTCTTCACTTCAAATATCATGTACTGCCTTAGGCTGACGGTATTCTCGATGGCTTATCAGAATTGTGCTGACTTATCAGAGAACTTCTTCACACTGTCTACAGCTGATGATGACTCTGATAACTTATCACAAATATGACGACTTATCAGACAAGTCGTCAACTTGTTCCAAATTCACATCTTTTGCTCTTATTTTCTTTGGTTTTCTTGCATCTTGACTTTCCTGCATTATCAAAGAGAAATCAATCAAAAAATGAGAAAAGTTGCTTAAGACTTTACAATTATTTCTAGTTAAAAGCCTCAAATGTGTTAGCATTAGCTCACACATCAACACCCTCAACTTAAAACAATTGCTTGTCCTCAAGCAACTTAAACATAACTAAGAGGATACAAAGCACATTCAGCAATCAATCATCTATTTTAGCTTAAAATATATTTACTATGTCCAAGGTCAATCATCTCAAACTCAACTATGTATATTACTAAAATGCAACAATGCGACACAACGGAATCAATCCATGGAATCAACTTAGCAAGAACAACCATGCATGTACCAATATTACACTACCCAAAAAAGTTAGCAAATAGAAACATAACCAGTGTACCCTTACAATAGAGAAGTCCCTCCTCTCTCATATAAGAAATAACATATGTAATTGTGGGGACAATCAATATATATGCCAAATACCATAAGCTTTCCCTTATTTTCATTACCAAGGTTTTCAGACAGGTAAGCTAGGATCACTATAGGTCTTTTTCTTCGGATTATAACATAGGCTAAGGGATGGTTTGATACTCGATGATATTTAAGGTGACTAAGCCTCCTTGGCACCATACTAACTTTTGGGGTCTCACTTATTTACCTTTACCTAATTCTCTCCTTTCTTGATCACACATACTCCGGATGGGTGCGGTCTTTTTGAGAATCATTTATTTTTTTCACAACTTTTCTTTTCTTATTCTTTTTCCACCACAACCATCTTTTTATTCTTTTCTTTTATTCTACCTTTCTTCATACTCATTTTACATCATGCACCCCTATGGTAGCCACCCTCAACTTAGGCTATTTGCCTAAGTCAAAGTGCATAATGTCCAAGGAGGACCAAGGCCAAAACAGGTTCATTGTGATACAAATGAGAAGGTGATAGGTATCATAAAAGAATAGGCATTTAGGCTTAAAAATGGGATTAAGGGATATCATTCATACAGGGAAGGTAATTTAGGCTAGAAGTGGACTAATCTCAACACGGCCTATGATCCTTTCCTAACCCCTATCCTACAACTAAGGCAAGACTAACCGGACAAGTTCTGAATGTAACATACAAAGGGAGCTAAGTAATATCTCACACGCATATAGCACATAGGTACATTACAAGCTACTACCAATCAGGTTCATACAATTGTTTAGCGATGGTTATCATGTCACTAGTACTAATGCCATAACAAGATGTACAGTGGTCACACATAAATACATATCACACAGTTATAAAATAGACCATTAGAGAGGTGTTCAAAAATCAACAAAAACATGTTAACTACCTAAGGTACTTGTATTTCTCCTAGTCAACTACAATATTTTACAACAAATCACCCTACACTCTCAACTTAAAATCAAACGTTGTCCTTAATATACATAAAAAGAGAAACTGAACTAAGGGTTAGGGTATACCTGGAGTAGCTCAAGGTAGAGTGTTGCCTTATTTCAGCATATCTGAAGGTCAAGCTTGATGGCTTATCAGAGTTGTGATAGCCTGTCACATTTTGTCGTCAGCTCTATCTAGAACATATCTCAAAATTTTCTCAGTTGACGACCTCGTTTGACAGCTTATCACAAGTGCGATAGCCCATCAAGTGTTGCTGTCATCCTTAAATAGAACGTGCCTTAAGCTTGGCTTCTCTGACGACCTGGTGTGATGGCTTATCATAAGTGTGATAGCTTATCAGACTTGGTCGTTAAGACACCTTGATCAAACATAAAAACTTTGGGTTGCCTCCCAATAGCGCCTGATTTAGTGTTATGGCATGACTCAGTTATCTTAATTAGTCAGAATTTATCAAGATATAAGTGGCTATACACTTTATTGAGTCTATTGGACCGATGTATAGATTCACTCACTGCCCATTTACCTTAAAGACGCTCCCGTTCTCATTCTCTATTTCAACTACTCCAAATGAGTAGACTTGATTCACTTTGAATGGGCCGGACCACTTTGATTTTAAATTACCTAGGAACAACTTCAGGCTAGAGTTGAAGAGGAGTACCAAATCACCTTTCTAAAAGTTTCATTTTTGAATCCTTCGATCACGATACTTATTCATCTTCTCTTTGTATAAGTCTGCTCTTTCATAAGACCCGAGACAAAATTCATCCATCTCATTCAATTTCCCTCGCCTTAGCTCCGCTGCCTCCTTCCAATTTATATTTAACCTTTTTAGTGCCCATAAAGCCTTGTGCTCCAACTCGATCGGCAAATGACATGCTTTCCCATAGACTAGCTGATACGGTGACATGCCAATTGGTGTCTTGAAAGCAGTCTAATACGCCCATAAAGCGCCATCTAGCTTTCAAGACCAATCTTTCCTACTAGTGTTCACTATTTTAGCTAAGATGGCCTTAATCTCCCGATTCGAGACCTCTACTTGCCCACTAATTTATGGGTGATATGGGGTCTCTACTCTATGCCGTTTTACTCCGTATTTTTCCAAAGCCGCCCAAAACACTTTGTTACAAAAATGAGATCCTCCATCACTTATAATAGTACGTGGTACTCCAAAGCAAGAGAAGATGTTCTTTTTGAGAAACACAACAACTTTTCTTCCTTCATTATTCAGCAAGGTGATGGCTTCGACCCATTTTGATCATAATCAACAGCAACTAGAATGTACTTCATCCCGTACGAGCTTACAAAACGGCCCATGAAGTTGATACCTCAAACGTCAAACAATTATACTTCAAGCATCTTCATCAAAGGCATCTCATGCCTCTTGGAGATTGGCCCCTGTCTCTAGCATTGGTCACACTTTAGTACAAACTCATGAGCATCCTTGAATAACGTTGGCCAATAGTAGCCACTATGCAATACCTTTATAGCCGTTCGATCACCTGCATGGTGACCTCTAACTGGTGAAGCATGACATGCTTCCAATATACACAATACATCCACTTCTGGCACACATCTTCTTAAAATATTGTCAATATATCACCGAAAAAGATACGGCTCATCTGAGAAGTAGCGTGTCACATCATGGAGAAATTTCATTCTTTGATGGAAAGGAAGATTTTCTGGAATGACTTCACTCAAACATAGTTTGTAAAATCAGTGTACCCAAGATATTTTCTCCATAGCAGTAGAGAAGATCTCTTCATTAGGAAATGCATCATCTATCTCTATTTCATTACTAACTGCTTGCTCACCTTCCATCCTAGACAGATGATCTGCAACTTAATTTTTGCAACCTTTCTTATCTTTGACTTCAAAGTCAAATTCTTAGAGAAGCAACACCCATCTAATCAGCCTTGGTTTTGCATCCTTCTTAACCATCAAATATCTCAAAGTTGCGTGGTCATTGTGGACCACCACCTTTGTCCCTAGCAGATAAGCCCTAAATTTCTCAAAAGCATAAACTATAACAAAGAGTTCCTATTCAGTGATGGTATAGTTCTTTTGAGATCCATTCAGTGCTTTGCTGGCATAATAAATTGAATGAAATAATTTGTCCTTCTTTTGTCCTAACACAGCTCCAAGGGCAACACCGCTTCTTTTGATCTCGAACAGTTTTGACCAGTCTAGTGCAATAATGATAGGGGCCTCTACCAGCTTTTTTTTAAGGCATTCAAATGCCTTCAAGAAATCATCATCAAAGGAGAACTTAACTTCTTTCTCCAAAATTTTGCAAAGTGGATTTGCAACCTTCGAGAAATCCCTTATAAACCTCTGGTAAAAGCCAGCATGTCCAAGGAAACTATGTAAACCTTTCACTAAAATGAGAGGTGGTAGCTTCTCAATAACCTCTACCTTGGGTCGATCTTTCTCTATCCCTTTCGCCAAAATTTTATGCCCAAGAACAATGCCCTCCTTCACCGTAAAGTGGCATTTTTTCCAATTAAGCACCAAATTGAATTCCACACATCGTTGCAAGGCCATAATTAGGTTCGCCAAACAAGGCTCAAATTAATCTCCTACCACTGAAAAATCATCCGTAAACACTTCCAAGGTGTCTTCAACAATATCTGAGAAAATAAATATCATACACCGTTGGAAGGTGGCAGTTGTATTACATAAACCAAATGACATCCGCTTGAATGCAAAAGTGCCATACAAGTATGTAAATATTGTCTTCTCCTAATCTTTAGGAGCAATACAGATCTGATTATACCCAAAATAACCATCCAAGAAGCAATTCCACCCCTTTTCTGCGAATCGATTAAGCATTTAATCCATAAAGGGCATTGAGAAGTGGTCTTTCAAAGTCCATCAGTTTAGTTTGCGGTAGTCTATGCACACTCTCCACCCGGTCATAGGCCTGAGTGGAATCAACTCATTCCTTTCATTTGCAACAACAGTCATGCGTCCTTTCTTGGGTACACATTAAACTGGGCTCACCCATTTACTGTCAGAAATAGGATAAACTACTCCTACATCCAGCAATTTAATAATTTCCTTCTTAACTACCTCTTGCATCGTTGGGTTAAGACGACATTGGTGTTCAATGGTTGGAGTGCAGTCCTCCTTAAGCTGTATCTTATGAGTGTCGATGCCAGACGAAATGTCAATAATATCTGCAATAGTCTAGCCTATTGCCCTTTTTAACCTTTAAAGTACCAAAATAAGTTCTTCCACTTGTTGCTTTACTAAATCAGCTGCAATAGTAATGAGTAACGTGTTTCTGCTGCCCAGAAACACGTACCTTAAATTCCCTGGCAGTTCTTTCAATTCCAACACCGGTGGCTCTTTGATGGATGGCTTAGTCGGTGGTGTTGGGCGATTAGCAAGATCAAGATCTAGCTTCTTAGAAGCATAAGGGTATGAGCCCATTCTTAACAACACACAAATAGTCTCTTCGTACTCCTCAATGCCTTCACGATCAAAACTCATCAGTACTGCAGCTAAAGTTTTGACAACAAGTTTTTTCTCTATTGACACCTCTTGCTCATCCTCATAATTTACGTCAATAATTGAGAACATACTTATTTCTTTAAACTACTTCATTGATTTGCAAATATCGAATTGCACCACTTCATCATTCAACTTGAATAAGAGCTCATTAGCTCACAAATCAATCAACACACTCCCGGTTATAAGGAAAGGACGACCCAAGATTATGGGCACCTCAAAGTCCACCTCACAATCCAGAATGACGAAATCTGCAGTATGAAGCTTGATACTTTCACCATCACATCATACAAAATACCAACAGGTTATTTTGACCAACCTATCTGCCATCACAAGTCGCATGTTGGTGGGTTTGGGATTGCCTAAACTCGGTTTTTTATAGACAGCTAGCGGTATCAGATTGATGCTTGCTCCCAGATCCCTTAAGGCCTTAGGGAATTCCAGAGACCCAATAGTATAAGGAATAATGAAGGCTCTTGGGTTTACTTTCTTTTGCACCAAGGACCTTGTAGAAATAGTACTATAATAATGGATGTTATCCACCAGTTCGTAGATCACCGCTCTTTTCTTCGTCACAAGATCCTTCATAAATTTAGCATATCCTGGCATTTGTTCAAGTGCCTCGACAAAACGCACATTCACTGTTAGCTGCTTCAATATTGCCATGAATTTACTAAACTTCATATCATCAGCCTTTTTTTTCAATCTCTAAGGAAAGGGAGGTGGTGGTTTTGGGAGAGTCTTCACCACTGCTTTCTTTTCCTTCTCTTTCCCTTAATCCACCTTATCAACCTATTGATGATTTAAAGGGATATCAATGCCATCCAGCTTCTCAGACTCTACTGGATTACCTTCTTCAAGCTCAACATCTTTTTTAATCACCTCATCATTAACAACTTTACCCAAAGAAGGGCATGATAAAACCTTACCACTCCGTGTGGTAATATCCATGCATGAACCATCATTCCGAGGGTTATGAATTATATCATTTAGCAGCTTTCCACTTTTCCTTTGATTTAATATTGCAGAAAGTTGGCTCATTTGTTGTTCTAACTATTTTATCAAAGTGGAGTGCGAGTTTACCAATTGACTCATAGAATACAAATCGATCTTCATAGTAGTCACCCCAGAGTTGGTAGCCTTAACTTCCTTTAACAATTTCTCCATCATGTCCTCCATGGACATCTTACCAGAGCTAGTTTCTGCATTATCTCTGATTTTGGAAGGTACGTACAACCCACTTCTATTATTCTTTCTTTTATAATTTCCTTGATCCCGATCCATATATCCATCCTTGTCATATAAGTCCGACCTTGATTTCCTTAGCTATTGCCTCAGAACTCCCCTTGGTTATTCAAATAGTTGGCTTTTTCTTCCGAATCAGAATCATCTTTACCTTGTGATACAACAACTTTCACTTTTTCAATCTTTGTAGATAATAAGTGCTTGGTTAGTAAATCCATCTGCATCTTCAAATGAGCCATGTCTCATTACCAGAAATTAGATCTATGGTGACGGTTACAAAACCATTGTAATAGGCCAAAAAACTATTACAATAGACCTATCGCAGTGGTTCAGCAAGCATCTCATAGATGGGCGTTGTGATAGGTCTATGGCAACAGTTGTTGCGACGGTTGTATAAACCGTCGCCATAGGTAGATCTATAGTGACGGTTTGTTAAAATTGTTGCCATAGATAGGCCTATTGCGACGGTTATTTTTTGACTTATTGAGACGTCTATTATCATCTATTACAATAGTTAGGAACCATCACAATAGAGTCTATCACAATGGTTACGAACCATCGAAATAGCGTCTATCACAACGGTTATGAACCGTCGTAATAGATGCTATTGTGACACCTTTGCTATTCTGTTGCAATGCTTTTTGACTACCTATTACAACTATTTCATCGTTTGTTAGGACACATATTTTCATCTATTGCAACAGTTATGAACTGTTGCAATAGGTGCTATTACAATGGTTATGAACCATTGCAATAGATTCTATTGCAACGACATTAAACCATTGCAATAACATCTATTACGATGATTTTGTTATTAAATTAAAATGATTTATATAAATAGTCATATCAATATAATAAATTATAACACAATATATATACATCACACAACAAAATCATTAATTAATAATCTCATAATTCAGAATATGCAACAAGCTAGTAATTTAAACCCAAAAGTAAAATGTAATCAACTCCAAATGATTAGTTAAGTTTTCATATACTAGAAAGTTCAAGTCGCGATAAGTTTAAAAAAATTCAACACAAAACTATTGATATTAGAGCATTTATCTACAACCCAAAAATCTTCTCAAGTATGGTCAATGTCTTCATCATTTTCTTCATCTCTTTCTTCATTTTGGACACCTATAAATAGAGAACAAATAATATAAATTAGCACTTAAATGAAAACATAAAAAGGACTATTCCACAACATTTAAATATGAACCAATTGAAAAAAAATCCAAATAAACCAGATAATTTCCGATCTCAATTATTATTTAAACTTTTCTATCTGATCTCTACTGATAAAGAAGCTAACACAAGGCATTATAACGCAATTGGAGTCCATTTCTTGATATCAGCAATAGTTGGAGTAGTTTTTGCAGTATTATATTGGCCACAAAAAACCAGTTTCCAAGAATGTTCTCAAAAGCGCAAAATGTTATAAGTGAGACATCCAAGTTGGGTTATGTTCTTGCATTAATCATCTTCATTACTAGCATCCAAACTGTTGTCCATGGTATGTATTTTTGTACCTCATATTGAAACAACTAAAATTTTACCAAATTGTAGAAGTCTGCTATTGATGAATGAGACATCTTCCAGCAATAGCTATTGGTGCAGGGTGGCAGTTTCTAGTAGCCTTTGTAAACTTTAGATGTTATTATGTTTTTGGTTTGCCATTTGGAGCACTTTTTGGTTACAAGTTTAATCTTGGTGTACAAGGGATATGGTATGCAATGCTTGGTAGTAGCTTGCTTCAAACCATCATAGTATTTGTTATTATTGGTAGAACCAACTGGAACAAAGAGGTAACTAAGGCATTATAAGCTAACACTAGACTATTAACCAGACTGCATGGGACACTTTACTTCCTTTGTTTCTCAAGATCTCAGGATTTTAAAAGTAGTAGAACTCCTTTCATATGTTATGTTGATCATTCTTTTATCATCTTTCGGATCCCAAAGCTGACCCCTGATTACGTAATTCTTTTTAACATTGATATCAATTGCTAAGCAGGAGATTATAAATAGTTTGCAGTTTAATTCAAATTATTATATACATCTTGAAACCAAAAATGGAATACGTTTCTTTTCCTTCATTGGTAATTATTATCTTCCAATCCACTTAAATCCTTACCTTCCAAAAAAATAAGGTAGAAAAACTACTCTCATCACTGATCACAACTATGAAGTTACATCGCATAAATAAGAGTTTCAACTTTCAAAGATCTATATCTGGAGTGCTTATATTCAATGTGTAAATGAAAATGATCCTTTGTCTCTCAGGACTATGATAAATGACAAACTCTAAAACCTGCTCAGAAAATTTCTAATGGGCTGACTTGGAATGATAACGTAAAGTTGCACATCATTGATCTGAATGTGAAGGCAGACTTTTGTACTCTTGAAGGAGAATAAAATAGAGGTGAGCACCAAACCATAAAACCTCATCTTAATGACCCTAAAAAAGAAACCAACATATAGAAGCCCACGACCCTAAAAAAAAACCAACATACAGAAGCCCACAAAAGAAGAATACCAATTCAGAGAATATCAAAACAGTTAACCATCTAGATTCAAAAGCTTCATCGAACACATTCTAAAAAGGAGAAATTTTAGTATTTTCTAGAACTCTTTATTGAAGAACAATCCTTTTGGTGAAGACATCTAATTCTACCATATCAATAAATAAGAGAAAATTGCAGCTTCACATCTTATCCAGTTAGCTCGTAGTTCCATAGTTCAAATAATTACCTTAAGAGTTTCTAATCACCTTTTAAGGTAGTCAACCTCAGAATCAAAATTTGATATGTATAGCATAGCATCTACCCTTTTGAAATGGAATCATCTTTATATTCTTTCAGGATATAATACGAAACTAATAATACCAGGCCACAATACGAACGGATTAAGAATGGAAACTGACCTTGATTGTTACTACCAACAGATGGATAATTTACTTGTTGATAAGCAAGCGCTTCTCCTAAAGAATGAACATTGAATCCTACCATATTAAGATCAAGTGTTAATCCTGGATTTAGACGCTGAAGTTATGCAATGATGTTCATTGTAAACTTTTACTCAATGAGATCTCTTTGATCATTCATTCTTTGTTGCATTCTCTCTTCTAGATCATCCAATCTCTTCTCCACCAGTTCATTAGCTTTTAAAGAGGATCCAAAATCACTTGTTTTCTATTTCAAAAGAGTCTTGGTAACACCGCGTCTAAGTAGTCTTACTCGATCAAGATGATCAGGCCCCATAACTTTTGTGAATGCATCAGTTGATTGAGTACCATCTTCACTTTCTTAAGTCTCTACTCTCTCTATTTCAACCTACACATCAGATTCAAGAGCAAGTAAATTTAATTTATTCAATATTTAAGAAAAAATGATCTTGATGATTGTTGAAATAACAAATTTCATACTATTTTGTTTGTGATCTGTTCAGATGTGTCCTTATATACTCGATCAGGTTTCCTTATTCTAGTAGCCACAAAGAACTCCTTATTCGACAAAGCACCAGAATTTTCCATCTTTCTTCCTAGTTACATGCAAGTCAGCATTAAAATATTATCAAGTAAACTCAACAATTTCATTGTAACAATATGAGAAAACACCAAACCCACGGATTAAAGCAAAACTTGTTTTGCCTATAGTGTGTGGATACTTGAACTTTTTCATATTTTCTTTGTTAGTCTTGGAAGTATCCTGCAAGTCAATATTTATGAATAAGTTTTTAATAAAAAGATCGAGGCAGTGAAGGTTTAAACACAGAATTTGATACCTTTTATCAAAAGAAAGAACAACGTAAAAAGAAAGTTCAGGCGTGATGAATTCAATAATAAATATATGTTAACAATAATATAACAGTTGTCCATATTGATATCATACCTCAGCTTCTTCTGAATTCCAATACACAAGGAGATCCTCAAATATAGGTTTTAAAACAGAGGTAGGCCTTTTTGCCCTTCAAACTTCATCTTTGGGGTAGGCATAAAAGTGATCTTTCTTAAGTCTAGACTTACACCCTCTAAACACAACACAATTGATCTCATAGCCCAATCTTTGCCGTTGTTGGGAATGTCATATTTCTCCTATAATTTGGTTGAATTTGGTTAGTATAAAGACTGTGAAAAACATTCAAGTAGAAATTAAAATATTGAGAACTTAGAACCTGAATATAGATCCACATTTCATCGTGTGTCATCAACTTTGTTCAAGTGACATTAAGAGGACCAAATGTCCCATTCCTTACCAATGTGCCAAGAAAGCTATAAAATTCAGTTACCACTGCTTTAGTTGGACCAATAGGCTGGTTCAACTTATTTAGCACTATCGGTTGATGGTCAGTCCGTCCATGTTCTATATTTGTGTAGCGCCTTTTTTTGTTTTATTAGTTGAAGGGCCCTACAATAATATCAACAACAAAATTACTAAAATGCAGACAATTTTTGAACTAGTATGAACTAAAATATGTATATTCTTGCCTGCTCTATATTGTTCATTTGCTTGTAAATTAAGAAGTTGTGACTGATCTTGCTGCACTCGTTCAACTGTGGGTTGTGATGTACGAATAGTGGAGTCTAGTAATTCTTATCACACTTGCTCCTCTACTGATGCTGTAAAAGAGGTGGAATCCAGAGACACCTGTTGCACTTGTTCTGATACTTGAGATATAGCTGGCACCTGTTGCACTTGTTCTGGTAGTTGAGGTATAGGTGGAACGCTATTTGACTTCTCCTTCTGCTTTTGATTCTTTTCTTTTGCATTTTTCTAGCCTGTGTTCTTTTTCTTCTTTTTTTCTAGTATTTGTTTGTTTCGTAGAGCTGCTAGTGATCCAGCTGAAAGAAATTTTTTAGCTTTCTAATGATTTCTCGAACACCCTTGTTGATTCATGATTCTTTAAGTCTCTGTAAGATCAAGAGAAAAAATATGATGTTAAGCTAGTTAAAATAACAAAGAAAAACTTATTTCTACTGACCATAATAGGAACTTTTTCCTAATAACATGCATTGTCATTTCAGTACTATACTATACAGAATTGATGGGAAGAGAATTTCTTAGGATGTAATATAACATGTATTTCCAGGTCATGCAGTATGTTCCCTAGCTCATTGAACTCCTTCCTTTACTAGATTTTTATCTTCTAACTTCTTGTTTATTTCATTAGCTCGGTCCTTTGAACAGAATGTAAACCATTATTATAGAGAGTGCATGATCTTCCTACACG
This sequence comes from Capsicum annuum, assembly GCF_002878395.1. Lineage (NCBI taxonomy): Eukaryota > Viridiplantae > Streptophyta > Magnoliopsida > Solanales > Solanaceae > Capsicum > Capsicum annuum. Next base: position 98,783,833 of record NC_061121.1, read on the forward strand.
TTGAATGAAATCGGAAAGAAAAAGTAATTTCCCATTTCTTAACACATTTGCATATATGTGCACACACTTTCTAACATCTCAACGTCATTTGATTAAGAATGAGTATCAGGACTTCAGGAGTAGAAACATACCTTTATGGTTGCAACCAGGCCCAACCTGAAAAGTATAATTGCATCAGCCATATCTTTTGAAATTTTGCATTATAAGTTTAGCTAAATTCAACGTAATAAGGAGCCAGACCAGACACATACCAATAATGAATAGGCTTCATATTAAAAGTTTATTTGGTTGTAATAGGATAACATAACAGAAAGAGACCAGAACAAATATATATATAGAAAAAATACCAACAGCGAGAGCAATGTTTGAAGAATAAGTTGAAATTTTATGTATAATATACCAAGTGGCGAACAAACAAAAAAAGAGGGAAAACATTACATAAATAAGTCTTCTTCAATCAACTTCCCGGCCTACATAATACTTGAAATGTAAAAGTGAATGTTGTAATTCATTGTATCGACATGACTGGAAAAGCAAAATCAAAACAAAATGATGTTCTCTATGGCTCTAGAACAATTATTCTGGGTATAGTGAAACAACTTTTAAGATGAAAAGATGGACAATGCTTCCAGCCTCTTAAAGTAATGAAAGTATACAACAAACACGAAGTCATGGACAAAAAGTTGAACAATAGTGTAAGGCTAGGAGACACTGCACGACTCGAGCTAGAGAGAATAAAAGAGAATAGGTTGAGCAACCAATAAAGATGTAAACTTTCATTTAGATATTTAAACTGCGGTCTGTTTAATTTAGACATTTGAACGCTACCATGAGCGTTAACCTCATCACGAGTTCATAAATATGAAATCTACATATATGGTTACCCTACTGCTTAGGCCAATAAACAATAGGCAACAAGTGAATAGCTTGAGAAACCAATAAACATGCAAACTTGTAAAATAAAAAAGAAGAATAGTGTGATAGTAGTATACAGACCTCAAAAACTCCATGAAGCTGATGAGTTGAGTAGTTGTTCAAGAAAAGAGGCAATCCAGGTGTAATTTTCCTAACGGAGTCCCTGTAACGTGATGGCAAATCTGAAATATAATCATAGCAGTAGATATTAGATCAAAAAATCTTTAGCAATTGCCTATTATCATCCTCTATTAAACCAGTCAAAAATACATTCAACATAACTCAATTCCACCTACTGGTCAAGACTTTTTACCACAATCAACATCAAACAAAGAAAAATAACAATCAAGAACAATCAAGGAAAAAACTATGAATAATCAATAATAGGAAAACCATTACTAGTTGAAAAGATTCAAACTTTGACACTATTCAACCAATTTCTACTACATAAAAGATGATAAATCTATTTAAAAGAACTTTCTTGTCTAATCATCTACCTCTATTCAATCCCAATCAGTATCGTCAGACTCATCCTCAGCTTTGGATGTTTCCACAATTATATCTTTTGAATGTTCTTCAATAGATGAAATATCAACAACAACAACGGCTTCATCTTCTCTTAGCCATCTAAAGTCACCCACATCTATTCTAGTTGAGGGACCAATGTCATAATTAGGTTGCCTCCAAAAAGTTTCTCCTATATTAGGGCAATTCTCTTCCTCTAGATCATATAAATCAACAGGGACTTTATTCCTTGTATAATAAATATCTTTCTCAATTGGATCCGCAACATAAAAAGCTTGATAAACTTTTTATGCCAACGAAAAAGGATCATCTTGACTACATAACTTATTAAAGTATATCCGAGTTAACCCATACTCATCAACTTCATTCTGATGCCAATCACATCTAAACAATACAACACTAAAACAACTATAGTAATCAATATCAATGATAACTTGAATAGCTCCATAATAAATCATAACTTCATCAATGGGATTTTGGTCCATAGCACTAGCAAAACTATCAGTTATTGCTGATAAAGTCACTTTACTATTCTGATTCTTGCGTGCGGCATCCCGATATTTTGTATGAACTTGATATCCATTGATGAAATATGTGCTATATCTCTTGGCCAGCATATTAGGCCCCTTAGATAGCCAGTTTAAATGATAGGATACTTCAATATTTTTAGCTTTCTCTTAAAACTAACTACTGAATTCACGACTATGATTCCTTTCTCTTACCCATGCATTGGATCTAGCATCATTACTCAATGAGTTTCTATGTTCTCTGCAATCAAGAATATTAAAAATATAATTACTAGGTCGTTATAAATAGATGTTTATGTGCCTTATCATAAGTAAATAAATGAAGTTTAATATGTAAATATCTTACTTGATGAACTTTTCCACTTCTTCATCTCCCGTGTTAAAAGGGACATATCGATGTGCTTCATAACGTAACTTTGCATCCATAAAAAAATGCAATTTTTTTACTTCTCACTTTTAATTGGATGACCATTCTTAGGGAATATAGGGCACAAATATAGAATGGATTCCTTATCTTTAGCTTGGTACCTACTAAATCGCGTCTTCACACCATCATGTAGGCATCTTGAACAAAAAATCAAGCACTCTTCAGCTAAATAACCTTCTGCTATTGATGCTTTCGGACGTGATCAATTATGAACGAGCCCCTTTAAGGTTACATAGGGACCTCTCAATGGAATACATCCAACGAAGATGAATAGGACCCCCAAGCTTAATTTCATTTACTAAATTAATAGGCAAATCCAGCATTATATCAAAAATTGCTAGATGAAAAATAATTTCAAGGTTATATGTAATTTTACCAATTTCAGCCTCCAGTTTTTCAAGATCTCTTAGCCTAATTACATTACTACATATGGCTCTAAAAAAATTACACAACCTAATCAATGTCAATGCAACATTCTTAGGTAGTACTTTTCTAACAGCAACCTGTAGCAAGTGGTGCATTATAAAATGAGCATCATGACTTTTGTACCCAGATATCTTCATCTCCTTCATATGCACGTGATCTGATATATTTGAAGCACACCCTTTAGGTAATTTTACACTTTTCAAGACACTGCAAAATAATTTTTCTATTTCGGTTCCATAGAGAATGTAGATTGAGTCAAACTTACATTTCCGTTACTATCTTCTATCGGTTGTAGCTCCTCTCGTATTCCCATTTCTTTTAAGTCATATCGAGAATTTACATGATCCTTTTACTTTCCATCTATCTCAAATAAAGTCCCAAGAAAACTATCACATATATTCTTTTCCATGTGCATTGGATCAAGATTGTGTGTCAATTTGTTATCTGGCCAATATGACAATTCAAAAAAATAGATCTTTTCTTCCAAGGACCCTTATTATCTCGAGACCTTTTTTTTTCCTTTTAAAAAAATATTGTTGAATTCACACAACTATTCAAGCACTTCTATACCCGACAAAGGAATGCGTGCTAGTCTATGTTCCTCCTTACCATCAAATGACTTCTTATATTTTCACAGTGGATGATCAAGTGCCAAAAATCTTCGATGACCCAAATAACACATCTTTAGACTATGTTTGAGATATTGAGAGAATGTGTTATGATTGCAAGTAGCGCATGCCAATTTTCCCTTAGTTCTCCATCCTGAAAGCATTGCTAATGCTGGAAAATTACTAACTGTCCATATTAAGGTTGCACACATTTTGAATGTTTATTTGGTTTCAGCATTATAAGTATCTATTCCATATTTCTATAGCTCACTTAATTCATCAAGCAGTGGTTGCAAATACACATCGAAATCATTTCTAGGAGAAGATGGGCCTGGAATGATCATTGACATCATAAGATACTCCGGCTTCATGCAAATTCATGGTGATAAATTATAGTTCATCAGCATAACAGACCACGTGCTATGAGAAATACTCATGGTTAGAAATGGATTGAAACCATCACTCGATAGACCTAACCTAACATTACGAGGATCTCTAGAGAAGTCTGGATACAAACGATCAAAATCCTTCCATGCTTGGCCATCAGCAGGATGCCTTAGATTTCCATCATTCGGCCGTTCATTAGCATGCCATTTCATTGCAACAACTATTTCAGGACACATGAACATTCTCTTAAGCCTATGCTTTAAGGGAAAGCATCTTAAAACCTCTGTAGGAATTTTAGAGCTTGCATTGGTTGAGTCACCACCAACACTCTTCTATCTAGAAGTCCCACATACAGAGCAAATATCAGCTTTCTCATTGTCCTTCTAGAATAACATGCAATCATTAGGGCATGCATGTATTTTTTAATAATCAAGACCCAAATCTTTTATCACATTTCTGGCCTTATTGAAAGACTCTAGTTTCTAAGCAAAGGGAAAGGCCTCTTTTATCAACACTAAGAGATCTGAAAATATTGTATTACTCAACCCATGCAATGATTTAAATAGGAACAACCGAATGGTGAAACTCAGCTTACTAAAATTCTCACACCTAGGATATAATTGTTGTTTTCCTTCCTCCAATAATTTACAAAAATTAGTTGCATCTTCAGGTAATCCCTCTCCAACTCCTTCTCCATGCCCTGATTCAACATCTACATTCCTAAACGATTCGTGAAGTAGTCCATCAATATCATCACACATATTAGAACTTTTATAATCATTGATTGGATGATATGTATTTCTCGAGAAATCACTTTCTCCATGGAAAGTCCATTTGGTATAACTAGGAAGAAAACCTCTAGAAAGCAAGTAATCCTCCACTACATCTCTATAACACTAATGTTGATTCTTGCAGTCTCTACAAGAACATAATATCTTATTTCCTTGAGCAGCTTGTTCAAATGCCTTTTCAAGAAAATATTTCACTCCACGCTCAAATTCATCAGACCATATTAAAAAATTCATCCAACGTTTATCTTCACTATCCATTTAAATCCTACATAACACATTGAAATCACTAAAATTATGATTCATGATAAGCTAAAGTATGAAGTTAATATTTAAATCCCCAAATAAATTAAAAAAAACTTCAAAATTAAAGTTTAAATAAGGTTCTAACAATTGTTTCTATGCTTTTAGTGCCTTCAGTTTTCTTTCGACCCAAGTATAGGGAAGAGGAAACTGATGCTGCTAGGGAAAAGTTTGTTGTGCCAGAATCTGATCACCTTACTTTGCTTAATGTTTACTGGCAATGGAAAGCTAATCAATACCGGGAAGACTAGTGTAATGACCACTTTTTACCAGCTTAGTATTTAGGCACATACTTATTGATTTTTGCTAGTTTTGCTGCCATGTTGGTAAACGAGAACATGGGCATTCTAGGAATAACAACTTTGTGGGTTTTGTATACGATGGTCATGATCTAAACCATTGGGCATGTTTTTGGTTCCCATTTAAACTCTGTTGTCACCATTGCTTTTGCTTCATGTAAAAGGATAGCATGGAAACATGTAAGTTCCCAAAATACAACAAGCCTGAGCAAGACAGTGAACTAATGAAAGCAATCTCAGATTTTGGGAACAATTCCAGTTGGCTCATATTTGCTAGTGAACTAGTGAAAGCAATTCAATAAAAAACATTGAATTCAAGCTGAAAACAGAAAAATACCCACTAAAGGCTCACTGTAATCAATCAATCCCTATGTATCAAACAAGTTGTACACACTAAAAATTATATAGCACTAGAGAGAAATCTAAATTTTTTGAATCTGTTGTCTCGCGTATACAGAATACTCATGGATGTTAATGAATTGAATTTTAACTTAAAAGTCCATATAACACAATAAATAACAGCTGATCTCTTCCCAATACATAAATACAACTACTCAATCGCCATTACACTAACATAATAAAAGCTTTATTTCCAGTCTAAACACATCATACTGCAATAATCAACAAACAAGTTAAGCTGAAAACCAACAAATAAATACTATAGAAGCTTATAAAAATCAATTAATCAATCACTATGCATCAAACACTAGAAATCATTGGATACTCCAGAGCTCATCAATGAATTAAGATTTACAGAAATCCATATAACTCAGTAAATGACAGCTGACCTCTCCCCAAAACATAAGTTAAGCCAATCATCGAAGTCAATTCCAAAATAAACGAAAAAGAAAAGCTAGCAAGTCGAATTCAAGCTGAAAACAACAAAATAAAATCCAAAATTCCATATATATATATTTCATAATTAGCTAAGAAATTCCAAAAAATAAATCAACTAGCAAGTTGAATTCAAGATGAAAAGAACCACTACATAACTACAATAACTCAATCACCATTAAATTAACACGAACAAAGCCCTATTTATAGTTCAAACACATAAAAAATAAAGCAATTAATACACATCAAAATTCCTCAAAAATCAACCATCTTACAAATTCCTATCATTGATTAAAAACAAATATCTAATGCAGTCACAAAAGCAAGAAGTCCACTCCATTTTCAGCAAGAATTAAAGTAAAAATCCTAAGCAGAAGCAAAATTCCCAAAAATTAGGTCAAAGTTGTGTGAGAACTTACTGATAATGAACAACAGAAATTCCTTGGAAGAATACTTTAGTTATAGCTACTAGATCCCGCAGAGCTACCACATCATCGACAACTCTAACAATTGGAACTTATCTTATTTCTGCAGCCATTCATGAATGAAAATATAAAAAAAATAAAGAAACTGAGTATGACGAGGATGAAAGATGCTGAAGGAATTAAATAAAGAAAACAAAAAAAAATATCAACATATATCAGATCACATATTAACTATAATACTACTTACTAGTAGTAACCGATTTCTAGGATGATAACTAAGTACTAAATTTACATATGGTTCGATAGCATAAATTCTTCTTCAAACTAATTACACTGATATTACGAAGAGTTATTCGAGGTAATCTTTTGATGACATTCTATTAGCACATATTATTCCAAGCTTTTAGCATCTTGCCTATTCTAAAAATACTCCATCACCTTATTTACAAGATTTTTATTAACTATATCCCAACATTCTCTTAAAAATTACTGCAATAGCCACTGGCCTAGGGGCTTTATCTCCTTCAATCCCCCATAACTCTTGCCTTACTTCCTCTTCAGTAAAATACTTTTTCAATATTCACCTCTAGCTGTGTGTTATACCTAAACTTTCCTAACAGTTTATGTTGTATACACTGGTTTTGTTGCTCAAAGGAGAACCTAATAGTGAGGTATAAAACTCTACCATAAATTGAGCATTAGTTGTATTACCTCATGTTTGATCCTTTATGCTAAATATCCTGTTAGCATTCCTCATTGCTTTGATCATATTGTAGAATTATTTAGTACTGAGCTCTCCATTTTTCAACCAATACATTTTGAATTTTTTTTTAAGATATGAACTCCTAGTTATATGCCATTTTAAAAAATCTTTTGCTAGTAAGTTTTCTTACTCAATCAACCTAATATTTTTAGGATCCTGCTTCAGAGTTTCTTTGCATACTTCTAGTGCTGCTTTAGCAGCATCATTTTTTATCTCAACATTGATGAACCTTTTGCTATTTATGGTTCAAAGTGTGCTCTTCAACCTATTCAAATTTCTTTTTAGTTGATACATTTTAGTACCCCTTATTGTCTATTCCCAACTCTTCTATACCTGTTGCAAAAATCTAGGATCCTGGCTCCATATATTAAAATAATTAAACCTATAATATGTTGTCCCAACTGATTATTATTGGTCAATCGTCCAATAATCCCTCAGCACCAAAATGCACCTTAGAGATGGACAAGTTATTAAGCCAATTCCAATTGAGAAGCACCCTATCAAGCTTGCTATAAGAACCCTATCAAGCTTTCCATACATACTACTAGAATTATTATGTTTCATATTTCAATTATAATATGCTCCAGAGGATTTTAAATCCTGAAGGCCGCATACCTCTACACAGCTTTAAGAGTGTCAGATCTTTCAAAAGTAGTATATAAGGATCTAACATGAATTTCACAACAATTTTGAAATATCCAAGAAAAATAAACATACTAATGATAACCCTTTAGAAACTGAAATGAGAGTCTCAGACTGTTGAAAAAATTAATAATATTCTGATTTCATAAATTAGCAGCCTCATCGGCTGGTACATGTATAAAACTTTCAAGAACATAGAAATCTTTTCACTGAGAGGAGATAGGGAAGAAAAAAACAACAAAAGGAGTACAGAATCAAAAGACATGAAAGGAAATGAAGATTGGATTCTAAGGTGCACTAATCGCATCAATTGAAACACAACGAGTCTCATCTAAAGCCTTGGCTGAAAGCAGAAACCAGTAAATCTTTAAAATGTTGACATAATAATTAGTTTTCCTCTTATTTTACCATTTTAAAAGTAGCACGAAGCTATGATTTCACTTATTGGTTCCATAGATTTAGCGATGCCAGCCATTGATTGACATTCCATAGTGGTGCCATACGTTAATTAAAGTCCACAAGTAATGACGGTCATCAATTGAAAGGCTACAGTGACAACGACCATCGATTGAAAGGCCACAACGACATCGGCCACCGATTGAAACTCACAGATTTAGGAATTTGCAAATAATTTAGAGTAGATTAGGTTTAGAGTGGAGTAATTTGAGCTATTGAAAAATGTTTTATTAAAGTGTTAGTATTTTTTTTTGTGAACTTCATAAATTTTCCCTGTTAAAATGGAGGGAATAAAATAAGCATTGCTATAGCTTATTTTATTTATTTATTGCAACGCTTAGTGTTAAATGTGATGGTTGTAGTATTAAATTTTAGGTAATAGAACAATTATTTTTGGCAACGCTTGAAACCGATACAATAGACCACCTATTGAGACGCTTTGTTAACCATCACCAAAAAGTTCGTTGCTATAGGGGTAATTTCCAGTAGTGTCTTGATCACACTTCTTATCTCTCCAACGTTGTTTCACATTCATACCAACAGACACAGTGGGGACTACTACCATACAATCCCGGTATGCCAAGCCCTACTCTATTTGGTCATTCTGTCTAGCATCTCTAATGCTTCTGGGAATGTGAGATCAACAAATGAACCACTACCAATATTGTTGGGAGCTGTCTAAAATTACTTATCTTCTCCGTCAACTGAACCCTCTTGGATAGTGGAAAAAACCTTTCTAGGAAAGCCTCTTTCAATTGCCTCTAGTGGGTTATCGAATCGGGCATCAGCTCATTTAGCCAGACTGTTGCCTCCCCAGACAGAGACAACGGAAACAATCTCAAATGGATAGCATTTTGACCCACTCTTGGGTTATCAAAAGATTTGCAAATGGTGACAAAGTTCACCAAATGCATGTTAGGATCATCCCTATGAAGACCACCAAATAACCCCTTTAGACGAAGGAGTTGAATCATAGTACTTATAATGTTGAAATTTACCCTAGGTGCTAGAGGTAGGGGAATAATAGCTCCAGCAGCACCAGCTCCACCTGTTCCATTATCATCCTTATTAGGATCAAATTGCACAACTTGGCGATCAGGTCTCGCCCTAAAAGAATGATTTCTATTTACATTTTTATTCACTGGTGCAGCTACCTCCTCTGTGCACTTTTGGTTAACAGGATTTAACAATTCCTTATCTCCCAAGTCATCATCATCCAGATTCGGATGATGGGATTATTAACCATCATTTTGTAGATTAACCTGAGCTCTAGCTAAGACGGCTAGCCTATCAGCTTCCTGTGGGTCTGCCATTCTGCCGATCAGTTGGGGTTTAGGATTGAAGGGTAATAATAGTTGTCCTAAACTTCTGGTTCATGGAATAAACAACAATGAGACTGTAATGATCAAAAATAATAAATAAATATAAAATAAGGAAACTTGACTGATAGTCAATTAACAAGCATAAACTTAATCGACAATCGTATTCCTCGACAATGGTGCCATTTATGATAACGATTAAACTACACCTCTCTTATGCGAGAGTATGCGGTCATTGTCAAATATATAACCCAACTAGGTTGGGGTCAAATCCCACAGGGAATATGGTGTTAATTTAAGTTGTTTGTGAGTTAATCATCTGATAGTTAGTAGTTTCTTGTAAATAGGATTTTTTGGAAGGGTAACAAGTAATTATTTCCCAATTCAATGTTAGTGTTTGTAATCAATATTATATGGAAAACCAGAGTTGTGTAACTATGAGTGTTGGTATTCGACAGACACTAGTAACGGTTCAAGATTCTTGTGGTAGGTGGAACAATAGATTATCCTTGTCGAAGTAATATCTAAATGTTTCTCAACCTATTTAGATATTTAATTACCTAATTATTTCGAACTTAGGGAATTTATATTTCATAACAGGATGTTGTCTTAAGTTAATTAACCTTGTTACAACATTAATTATTAAATGAAAGTTTGATGCTTCCAAGTCCCTGTTGATAATTCACTTCCTACTAGGGTTGATTTCTTATTTCAAGCAAATCACTAGTAGGCATGACCTATCGTTTGAAACCAATAGACAATATGTAAAATAGAGGAATTACCAAGGAGTTCCTACTACCTTTAGAATCTTGAACACCTAGTTACTTTACAAAACCAAACCCATAGATCCCACAACTTGGGTTTAAAGGAATTAGCTACTCATAATGTAAAAATAAACAAGACAATTTGTATTCATAATTTGATAAATGATAACTTACATAATAATGAATATCAACAAGTGTTTCTCAGATTAGATCGTAGTAGAAATCCCAAGAAAATTATGATACCAATCTCTCAAAAGTTAATTGTAAAGTTACAGAGAAAACTAGAGAGAAAATAGTGTAAGTTCATGTAGTTCAAGATGAATGTTGTTAAGTTCAAGATGCACTAGAAAACCCTCAACTTTACTTTAGATACCAAGAGCTAAATTATGAATCAAATTACAGAATACAACTTTTTCTCGCACAACTGATGATAATGTGTGACACCTTATGAGGAGTCTGATGACTTATCAGACATTATCGTCAGCTCCTCATCCAAGTTTGATGATTTCTACCTTAGGCTAACGGCAACTCCGATGGCTTATTAGGACTTTGATGACATATCATACAATGTTATCACTTCTTTACTTCAAATCTCATGTACTTCTTTAGGCTGACGGTAACTCCTAATGGCTTATTAGGACTTTAACAACAGATCAAACAATTTCATCATTTCTTCACTTCAAATCTCATGTACTGCCTTAGGCTGATGCATTCTCGATGGCTTATCAGAATTGTGGACTTATCAGAGTTTTCGTCACACTCCTGCTCTAACTTTCTCACACTATCTACAGCTGACGATGACTGTTAACATATCAAAAATTTGACAACTTATCAGACAAGTCATCAACTATACTTTCATGGCCAATTGTTCCAGATTTACCTCTTTTGCTCTTATTGTCTTTGGTTTTCTTGCATCTTAACTTTCCTGTAGTATCAAAGAGAAAGCAATAAAAAATGACAAAAGTTGTTTAAGACTTTACAATTATTTATAGTTAAAAGCCTCAAATGTGTTAGCATTAGCTCACACATCAGAGTGTAGGATAGCTATGTTGGTTAAGGAGATTGATCTTTCTAGATTGATGGTTCATTCTATATAGATTGAGGAAGAAAATCTCAAAGAGACGTAAAGAAAGAATAAGAAGGCTAAAATAGGTAGTTTTAACTTTTCTTAACCAAGGTCAGAAGGTAGTAACCATTCTCAGTTCTGTTAGAAATTTTTAGTTCTTACCTTATCTTCATCGGCACTCTAATTTCTAAGTTAAGGAAAGATAATCAGGATAGGGTGTCAGGATCTAACACTCAGGCTAGTGTTAATAGATATCATACCAATCCAATTTGTAGAAAATTTGGTAAGAATTATCAAGGAAAGTTCAAAGCAGTTAGTGTGGATGTTTTGGATATGGCAGGCCAGGCCACAAGATAAGGGATTTCCCAGCGGTTGGTCAAAAGGGTAAGGATGTTCATCAGTAGGGTCAGGTAAACTTTTCATCAGCTCTTTCAGTTTATCTGACACAGCAGGGCACTAATTCTAGTTCCACCAGTAGGCACCACCAGAAAAGAGTGTATGCTCTCCAGACCTAGCTTGATCAGGAAAGTTCTCTTGATCTGGTTATGGGTACATTATAGGTCTTCTATCTTCATGTTTATGCATTGTTATACCCAGAGCTTCACTTTTATTTATGTCTTCTTATGTAGATGTATACTTTGGTGTTAGTCCCAAAATATTAGTAGAACCTCTCTCAGTGTCTACCCCAGTGGGTAAGTCTATCATAGCCAGACGGGTGTACAAAAATTACCCGATCACAGTATCTCAGAAAGTTACTTTAGTTGATCTTATGGAGTTAGAGATAACTTATTTTGATGTTATTCTTGGCATGGATTGGCTCCACTAATGTTATGCCTTAATTGATTGTAGAAATAGAATTGTTCAGATCCAATTCCTTAATGAACTAGTTATTGAATAGAGGGGTAACACATTAGTGCCTATGGGTTAGTTTGTTTCCTATTTTAGGTCAAGAAAGATGACATCCAGAGGATGTATTTACCATCTTATTTGAGTCAGAGACTTAATTTAAGAAACTCTAAGACTTGAGTTTGTTTAGTTAGTAAATAAATTTTCCGCTGTATTCCCAGAAAATATTCTTTGAGTTTCCCTTGAAAAGGAAATTGACTTTAGAATAGATCTCATTCCATATACCCAACCTATATTAATTCCACCTTAGAGAATGGATCCTACCGAGCTTAAGGAATTAAAAGATCAGTCAAAAGATCTCTTAAATAAGGCTTTCATCAGGCCTAGTATTTTCCCATGGGGTGCTTCAGTCTTCTTCGTGCGCAAGAAAGATGGTTCCCTTAGAATTTGCATTGACTATCATAAGTTGAACAAGGTCACTATCAAGAATAAGTATCCTCTACCTAGAATAGATGACTTGTTTGACCAACTTTACGGTGCAAGTTATTTCTCGAAGATAGACCTCAGATGCCGCTATCAACAGATCAGAGTTAGAGAATGTGACATTTTGAAGACAACCTTCAGAATTCTGTATGGTCACTTCAAATTCCTAGTTATGTATTTTGGACTAACAAATGCTTCTGCAACTTGTCTAGACTTGATGAACATGGTCTTCAAGAAGTACTTGTACATGTTCCTCATAGTCTTTATTAATGATATCCTGGTCTACTCCCATAGTGTGAGTGATTATGCAGACGATTTAAAGGTTGTATTGCAGAACCTTAGAGATCATCAATAATTTGCTAGATTCAGTAAGTGCAATTTTTTTTTAACGTTAGTAGCTTTCCTAGGTCAAATTATTTGTAGGGATAGCCTTTGAGGTGATCCTCAAAAGACTAAAGTAGTGAGAAACTGGCCTACACCCATCTCTTTGTCAGATATCATGAGTTTCTTAGGTTTAGCTGGATATTACAAATAGTTTGTTGAAGGGTTTTCTTCTATTGCTTCTTTTATGTCCATACTAAACAAGAAGAAAGTCAGATTTTAGTGGTCAAATTCTTGCGAGAAGAGTTTTTAGGAATTGAAGACTCAACTCACTTTTGATCCAGATTGATCTTGCCAAAACGTTTAGATAGATTTGTTGTTTATTATGATGCTTCTAGATTTGGTCTTGGTTGTGTGTTAATATAGAGAGTTAAGGTTATAGCCTATGCCTCTAGACAACTTAAACCCCATGTAAGGAATTATTTGACCTAAAACCTTGAGTTGGAAGAAGTAGTCTTTGCCTTAATGATATGGAGGCATTTTTTCTATGGGGTTCATTGTTATGTGTTTACGGATGACAAGAGTTTATAAAATGTGTTCACACAGAAAGATTTGAATCTTTATCAGAGAAGATGGCTAGAGTCGTTGAAAAATTATGATATGAGTGTGTTGTACCATTCGAGAAAGGCCAATATAGCGGTGTATGCCCTTAGTAGATTGTTTATGGGTAGTGTTGCTTATATGGAGTATAAGAAAAAGGATTTGGTCTGAGAAATTCATTAGCTTATGAGGCTAGGAGTTAGGTTGGTTAATTTAGCTGAAGGTAGTATATGGGTTCAGACTAGATTAGAATCTTTATTAGTTGATAAATTAAAAGAAAAGTAGGATAGGGATACTAGTTTAATTTAATTAAAGAAGGTAATCAAGGATCAAAAGGTGGATGTTTTCTCCCAAGAAGGAGATAAGGTGATTAGTTTTCAATACAAACTATATGTTCGGGGTGTTGATAGTTTGAGAGAGAAAATTTTGGCAGAGGCGCATGATGCATGATATTCCATTCACCCCGGGGCCACTGAGATATATTATGATCTCTAAGAAAACTATTAGGGAAGCGGTATGAAGAAAGATATTGTCGAGTTTGTGGCTAAGTGTTTGAATGGCCAATAAGATAAGGTGGAGTACCAAAGGCCTAGAGGTATGCTCTAGGAGTTCAGTGTCCCCACTTTGAAGTGGGAGGTGGTGAACATGGACTTTGTAACAGGTTTGCCTCTACGCATTATCAGCATGATTAGATTTGGGTCATTATTGATAGACTGACCAAGTCAACCAATTTACTACAAGTTCATACCTTCTATTCAGCTGTGGATTATGCTAGACTCTCTCTCAATGTGTTGGTAAAATTGTATAGGGTTCTATTGACCATCATTTTAGACAGGGCTATTCAGTTTGCGTCTCACTTTTAGAAAGATTTTTAGAAGGGTCTTGGTACCCAAGTTCATCTCAGTATAACTTTTTGTCCTCGGATAGATGGTCAGTCAGAGACGACTATTCAGATGTTATAGGACATGTTGAGGACGTGTGTTGTTGACTTTAAGGGTAGCTTGGATGACCACATACCTTTGATTGAGTTCTTCTATAAAAATAATTACCACTCTACTATACAAATGGCTTCTTTTGAGGCTATTTATGGAAGGAGATATAGGTCCCCTTTTACTTACTTTGATACTAGTGAGGCAGCTTTGATAGGGATAGATTTAGTGTTTGCAGCTATGGAGAAAGTTCAGCTGATCCGTGATAGGCTGAAGACAGCCTAGAGCCCACAACAATCATAAGCAAATATGAGAATAAAAGATTTTTAGTTTGATTTTGGTGACTTAGTGTATTTAAAAATTTCACCCATGTAAGGGATGAAGAGGTTTTGCAAGAAGGGGAAGCTCATTCCCTACTATGTTGGCCCATATAAAATTTTGAGCCGCTTTAGAAAGGTAGCTTATGAGTTAGAGTTGCCTGCAGATTTGGTATCTGTATATCCATTGTTCCATGTATCTTTGCTAAATAAATGCATTGGTTATTCAACTTCTGTTGTTCCTTCATAGAGTGTTATTTTCTTCGAAGAAGTCCTAGTTGAGACCCTTGACTACCAGACTCTTGGGTTGAGGAATAAAGAAGTTCCTTTTGGTAAGGTTCTATGTAGAAATCAGTCCGTTGTGGGATCTACTTGGGAAGCAGAAGCAGACATGCAAGGCCTATCCTCATCTTTTATCCATAAATTAAGACTCAGCTTGAGGTAATGATTTTACTTAAGCTGACTGTTTTCTGTTCTCTGTTTCAACTATATAACCATTCTCATGTCATGACGCGCATTCATAAAATTAGTTCATTCCATGTATCATGTTTAAGAGCCAGTTATTTAATCATATTTCAACTCATCAGTATTTAGTGTACTCTCTCAATATCCTTAGTATCTTACCTTAATCAATTTTATTTGAGGATGGATAGTCCCAAGGGGGAGATATTGTAATACTCCTTAATATTCTAATCTTGATTCAACTTTTAGTTTCATGTTTAAGGGGTCCAAGGCTTGAAATTTTCACTAAGTGTTGAGGAATTAGTCATTTTCAAGACCCCAAAATTTTACAGATATTATTTTTGGCCTTCCTAAAGCCTGAGACACTGGTTTTTGAGTTGAAACATGTTTAGGGATGTTAACGGTGTGTCTCGTAAGAGTATTGGAAGTTTTGGACAGGATTCGTGGCATGTTTGGACCACTGAGGCAGTCAGCATCCACGATAAGACTACGTCGTAGAGTCTATGCCCCATGATAGGGTCCGCATCACGAAGGTTATGCTCCATGATCAGGTTCACGATGCGGTGGTGGTGTATTTCCAGCTTCATAAATTGAAGAGGCCAAGGAGTAATTCGGTACTTTTACCTCAACCCCGATCATCCAAAGTACATTTTTTAACATTCAAAAGGGCATTATTTGCCCATTATCATAAAAATTACTAACGTAGAAACCCACCCCTCTTCCTAAGAATGAGGAATTCAAGCTTCTCATCCCAGGAATTAAAGAGTTCAAGTTGTCAAGTTCAAGCTTTCTTCAAGAATCTAACCATTGAGGTATGTGGGGTATTCATCAATGGGTTCCGTCCACCCATTGAGTCCCGAAAATCCTCTTTTTGGTTTGAGTATGAATTTTAGTCTTTACTATGATTTAACTAAGTGAAAATCATGAACTTTTCCCATGTTTGCTTATGAATCTTACATCCAAACCATGCTATTAGCTTTTCCATATGAATTATGATTCTGTATGATTTAAATTCCAAACTCCCATGTCATGTTTGGTCAATACAATGCCAAGTTGTTAAATTTATGTATTAAGTCATTTAAACATGATATCCTCTCAAGTTTAACATATCTCCATGTTGTAATTCACGAGGTTAGTAATTATTTAAATGCATTATGTTTTTGGGTTCCCCAAATTATGATTTACTACCAATGTTTTAATTATGTTATCATATTTAAAGTATTATTAAATGATGACGGATACCTATGCGTTTACTCATGTTTCAGACCTTTCAAGTAATAAGTCAGTTAAACCATGATTCTTATCATTATACTCTGTTGTTATGATCATGTTGAGAACTATCAACTTGGTTGTTCAGTTGAACTTAAGTTAGTACCAGTGTCAGTTCAGTTGGGAGTAGGATTTAGCAAAAAGTGAACCCAGTGATGGGCGCTAACCTGCCAGTATAGGGTGTGACCCTTAGTAGCAATCCCTGAGTTCTAGAACTACATAGCCATCATAGGTTTGAGAGTCTTCCTTCCAGTTGAGGGTTGACACATATATCATACGAGCACCTGCCAATAGAAAGTTACTCCCTAGTCCTTCGGGACACCAGTTTAGTGGATCCACACAGCCAGTGTTAGTACCTGTGGTAAGGTACTGACATCCTTCTAACTAGAGATATAGGTTGGACCTTGATTAGCTCAGATTGGGGAATATTTGCTATATGATTCCTCCCACAATTTTAGTCTATTTACTCCGACTAAGTACAGTTCAGTTTTATATGATCAAGTAGACAGATATCAGTTAATCAGTATTCAGATATAGGTTATTCATTATTTAGATATCAGTTAGTCAATATTTAGATATCAGTTATTCAGTATTTAGATATTAGTAGTCAGTATTCAAATATCAATTACTTAGTATAGAAAAATAAGTTATCCATTTATTAAGATTTCAGTCGAGTCACATAGGCATTAGTAATTCAGTTAATCAGATCAGCTCAGCATATGTCTATGCTTATTTTTGCATTTATCTTTACATGTTCATGCACTCATGTCAGTACTTACATGATTTCAGTTAGTCTTAACCCTTTATACCAGTACATTCAAAGTACTGACCGTATATTTTCTCTTACGCTATGTTGTCTCATAACATATGTTTAGATGCATAGTTTCCTGACTACTCTTAGCCAACCTCATACCCATCTCAGCAGCAGTAGTAGTAAGTTATCATCCATTGAGGATTCTATGATTTTATTTATTTATATTATTTTCATTCATGTCACTTAGTTGGAGTTAGTTTGGGGTTTGTCCCATCAACTACTTATGTTTTAGAGGCTTTCAAATATCTAGACTCAATGTTTAGACTGTCAGTTTATCTTTCAAATGATATCAGTTGTTTTCAGACATAAAAAATATATTTTGGTTCAGTATTAAATTTTGGACCGTATTTGATCAAGTATTTGTTCCACACATATTATTTCAGTATTTAATTATTCGGTGCTTACTACAAGTACCAAATCATGGGTTAGCTTGGGGCCACTTATGGCTGTAAGCACTATGTTGTGACTAGGGGTAGCTTTGGGTTGTGATAGTGAAATGGAAATCCCACTCACGTCTAATATGGCCTCTGCTATTCAAAGGCCCACTATTGTAGGTAGATTTGAGTTGAAACAAAACATGGTGCAGCTTTTACATAGAAGTAGGAAATTTATCAACTTGTCACATAAGGATCCACAGGTTCACTTGCAGAATATTTTGGACATCAGTAATACATTCATACCCACTGGGGTATCCACTGATTATATGTAATACCCTAGGTTATGAAATTTGACTTTTTCTTAGTAATTATGCTTACTGCTTAGGGTACGACTAAGGCAATGAGTCATGAAGACTCCTCATAAGTCGTATATTACAATTTTGGTCTAACCAATAAGGTTTCCTATGTATCTTCCATGGTTATAATTGGGACCTTTGAGTCATATGGTGATGTCACGAGTAGTGGTGCGGGACTCATGACCTTAATAGTAAGATGGACCAAGGTTTCTATCTTGGTGACAATTAGACTCCGCGAGTCGTAAGGTGAGGTCATAAGTCATAGGGTGGGACTCATGACCAAACCAGTAAGGAGGCCCTGAGTTTTTACCCAAGCTAAAAGTCTTTGAGATGACTTGTGATCAGTGTCCACGAGTCATGTGGTGACCTGTAGTCATTGGCGACAATTTTGCTGTATTTTAATTAGGGGCATTTTGGTCTTTTCCTTCCCTCCCCTATTATAACCCATGAATTTAAAGCACTATAAGGGCCCCTTTCTCATTATTTTAAAAAGTTAAATGCATTGTCTTCTCTCTTAAATTACCAAGTCAAAAACAAAGTACAAGTTTCTAAGGGTTGGTCATCTAGAGCTTAAAGTCCGATTTCTTCTCCAAATTCTTTATATTTTCATGCATGTATCTCTTTTCTAAACTTGCATTTTTATCTTGGCATGAAATTGTTTTTGTATTCATATGGTTTTAATGTTTGATTTTGGAATTTGTGTTGAGGGTTTTTGATGATTACTATTTAAATGGTATTCCCATGGTTTATATGCATTTGTTTATTCTTTATTGATGGAATTTGGAACTTATTGGGTGCATGGGTATGGGTAATAGAATGGGGGTCGTAGACTCTCCTAAATTTATGAATAATGGAATAGGGGTTGTGGATTCCCCCAAATTCTATCGATTTTTGGTATTGAAATTGTTAATAACCTCAACCAACCTTATGAAATTGGTTTTGAAGCATGGCTATAAGCATAATTTAACTATTCAATACTATTGCATTGAATAAAAGTTTAATTGAGTATAAATAGTTTTGAAAGGCCTTAGTGGCCATGATTTGTTTTTAATTAGAGCTTGGGGGGTCATGGATTCCCCCAATTTGGTGGATGATTGGAATTGCATGATTATATAAGCTTGAAAGCTCATTGGTATGATGATACCAATGGTGAATGCCTTAATAAATGATTCCTAAATAAATGTATGGGTTGTGTATAAATGTTTTAATTTGAACTTGACCGGGGTTGTGTAGCTAGTCATGGAAGGTAGAGGTCACGGGGGGACCAATACTAGAAACCACGTTTGCCAGCATGGGGGTCTTTAGGATCGAATGCATAGTTCACACTAGATATATATACTTTGGAATGGCTGTAGTCATGGATTCCCTAGCCCTTCCTTGGATTTCTCCAGTTCGTGCGACTAACATACACTGGAGCCCTTCCCGTAGAGAGAACCAGATCTATATATCCCATGGGTTTTCTTAGGATGGTTAGGGCTCCACAATCCAGGTTAATGATTTTAAATCTCATTCTAAACCTTGTTCCCTATCCCAATATCTTATACATACGTATGCATGCATGTATGTGAACATATATACTGAGTCTGGATTTAATTTTGAACTGGCATTACTTTATCCTTTCACAGAGTTACATGTCAACGTTCACCTCTTTAACCATCCCCTGATGCTAAATCCTTTAATGATGTAGGTTCCTAGGGGTTTTTTTGTTGGTTTGTACAGTGTTAGGTGGTACATTCTTTTATCGGGTTTATGGTGAAGTAGTGAGCTTCTATCTTTCAAAATGCTTGGTCATTCCATTGGTTTTTTTCCATCTTTTAGAATTAAAGATTTCACATTAACATTATCATTGTCATTGTCACTATCATGGTTTTTCTTATGTCCCAACCTAGCTTGATATTCAGATTGATTTAGAGGTTGTTTTTGGACATGCATGGGTTGGATGGTGTTGTCAACTCTTAGAGATTGTTCTTGAGTTACATTAACTATTTTATCTTTATTTTTGTTTTTTTTTCTTTGTTATTATTTGTATTATGCTTGGATTAGAAAGGCTATGGGGGTGTCTTCAACCTACGGTTAGCTTGACATACCCGATACGGCTAGGCCCTGGGTTAAGTTGTGATAAGCATTGTATTAGAGCATAGGTTCAGGGTCATTTGGTGTCCACAAAGCTATGTCGATTAGAGTCTTTTTTATTGGAGTGTATCACACCCCACTTATAAGGGGGAGGATACAAGACATTTAGGAATGTTTCATTTTCTTGTGTTCTATTTCGGGATACAGAGTTTAGGGTCATGGGATTTTTCTAACTGTTGGTTTTCTTGCATTTCAAATCATATCTCCTCAATGATTTGATGTTTGGAGAAACTCTATCAAAATCTCTGATCCACCTGAGGGTAATGTAGAGGGGACTCACCCTGTTTATGGAGTATAGACTCGGTCTAAAGTCCCTACTCCTATTGTACTTCTCCACTTGGGGTTCTACCATTCCTTACTAGTCCCGCTCCGGTTGATGACAACCATGTTAAGTCACCTTAAGGAGACATCTCTAGTATATAGTTTTGTTGTTCTATTCATTTGTTCACTTAGTTGGTGACCTCTTAGCTCTCCAGTCAAGTTAAGGTGGTTCTGTTGCTCCTTCTTTAAAGGTTACTCGAGTTGGTCAGTTCATGAGGTTGAATCTCCAAACCTTCATTGGCTCTAAGGTTAAGAAGGATCCTCAAGGATTTATTGATGAGAAGGAGAAAATCTTTAGGGTGAATCATTCTTCTGATTCTGAGTGCGTAGATTTTGTTGCATATCAGTTGAAAGATGTACCATATCACTAGAATGAAGAGTGGGAGAAGTTGAGGGGTGATAATTCTAAGCCAGCTACATGAGATAAGTTCTTTGCTTCCTTCCTTGATCATTTCTTTTCTTAGGACTTGAGGGAGGTGAAGGCAAAGGAGTTTGTAAATCTGAAGAAAGGCAAGATGACTATGAAGGAGTATTCCTCGAAATTCCATCAGCTGTCTCTCTACGCTCTGGAGTTAGTGTCTAGGATAAGAGCCAAAATGAGAAATTTTTCTTCTGGGTTGGCTCGTTATTTGGTTTAGAATGTAAAGTTGTGATGATGAACAATGATAAGGATATCTCTAGGCTTGTGCTTTATATGCAACAAGTTAAGAATAAGAAAAAGAAGTAGATAGAGATAAGAGAGAGGTAGAGTAAGAAATTTAGATAATCAGAGCAGGGTGCGATCAGTAAAATAGTGGAGAAGATGGTGGATAGTGAAGCAAGAAGAAGACTGCTTCGTATCCTAAGTTATCTAGTGATCATCATTTTTAGGCTAGTAGTGGTCCTAAAGAACATGGTACTAAGTCTCAGGATTGTGGATCTTAGTCATCCCTATCATATCCTCCTTGTAGAATTTGCGGTCAGCTTCACCAAGGTTATTGGGATGAGGGGAGGAATTGGTGCTTTAATTGTGGCCAACTAAGACATTTGCAGCAACACTGTCCTTCAGCTAAGGTTGCTGTGGGAGCTAATAAGGTCCTAGTTTCTACTTCATTGACTTCTGCACCAAAAAGTGCTACTTTTAGTACCAGCACTGGCTGGAATCATCTCTATGCTCTTGCCACATGTCAAGAATCTGAGGCATCACTTGATGTTGTCACTGGTACGTTAATGCTCTTCTCTCATGATGTGTGTTATTTGCTAGATCTGTGGTCTACCATTTTCCATGTGACCCCATATGTGGTTGTGCCTTTTGGTTTTGGTCTTGAAAGTATTTTGACCCTTTTTTTGGGTCTACTCTGGTGGGTGACTCAATTATGGCTACAAAGATATATAAGGGTTGTGTGGTGTCTATCTTTCATAGAGAGACCTTAGAGGTTTCGGTAGAGCTAGATATGGTGAATTTTACTGTTATATTAGGGATATATTTTCTTTACTCGTGCTATGCTTCTCTAGATTGTAGGACCCAAAAAGTCAGTTTTGAATTCCCTAATGAACTAGTAATTGAGTGGGAAGGGAGTTCCTTAGTACCCAAAGTAAGGTTTATTTCTTATCTTAGAGCCCAGAAGTTATTTCCAATGGGTGTCTTTTATCATTTGGTCCATGGTAAATATCCTAACTATGAGGGTCTTTCCTTACAATCTGTCTGTTTGGTTAAAGAGTTCCTCGAGATATTTCCTGATGATCTTATGGAATTCCTCTGACAGGAAAACAAATTTTGGGATAAATCTTTTACCGAATACCCATTCTATCTCTATTCCTCCTTATTGAATGGATCTGATTAAGCTGAAGGAGTTGAAAGAGCAGTTAAAGGATCTTTTGGATAAGGGCTTCATTCGTCCTCCATGGGGAGCCCCTATTATTTTTGTTCATAAGAAAGATGGGTCTCTTTATATATGTATAGATTATCAGCAGTTGAATAAGGTTATAGTGAATAATTAGTATCCTCTTTCTAGGATAGATGATCTTTTTTACCAGCTTTAGCGTGCTAGATGCTTCTTTAAGGTTGATCTGCATTCGGTCTATCATTAGTTGAAATTAGGTAGGCAGATATCCCCAAGACTGATTTCAAAACTTGGTATGATCACTATGAGTTCTTGGTTATGTCATATGATTTGACTAATGCTCTGTCTTCTTTCATGGATCTTATGAATCGAATGTTCAGACAATTTTTGGACTTGTTTGTTATTGTCTTCATTGATTATATCTTGGTATATTTTAAGAGTGAGGAGGATCATACCAATCACCTCCGAATTGAGTTGCGGACTCTTAACGATCTGAAGTTATATTCTAAATTTTCTTAGTGTAACTTTTGGTATGAATGTTGGTACCAAGATTGGGCACGTTGTTTTTAGTACGACATCAAGGCGGAACCACAAAAAGTAGAGGCAGTTAAGAGGTGGCCCAGACCCACTACTCCAATCGATATTCATAGTTTGTGGGTTTGGCTGGTTATTATAAGAGGTTTGTAGAGAGCTTTCATAACCCGAACAAGGCCTGTCTGTTACGGGTATCTCATGTTTCCCATGGATCGAAGACCACCCCCTTCACCTAACCTCATGAGCACAAAAAAAATAATAATAACAATACAGAAGCCTATTAAATAGTAATGAATGATAGATAAAGGAATCAAAATAAGGTTTCTAAGAATTTAAAATACCCAGTCCACAGTTGTCCACAAAAGCTTCTACAAAACTAAACATTAACTAGATCAAGAAATGCCCCCAACTATAGCCAAAAGAGGACCTAAACGATAGTCTAAAATATAAAGGAAACAAACTATGAAATGATGGGCCTTCTAGAGGATGGAATCTCACTACTTCAAAGTAACTCAATAGGCATTGTAATCTACCAAATGTTGTATAGGGGTAAAAGAAGTGTCTTCGGTCCCTACATTATAAAACAATGTAGGTCCTTGGTTAACGGGGTGAGCGCTAGCATGTAACTTTGGGGTAAGGGATAAAGTAATGCCAGGGTCAAATCAGTACAAAATCATTCCAAAACCATTTGCACAAATTCATACATATATATATATAAGATGCCGGGATAGAGAACGAGGTTTAGTATGAGAGTTAAAATATTAACCTAGACTGTGCAGCTTCTAACGTCATAAAAACGCACCCACAAGCTATATGGCTCTGACTCCTTTCACCGAAAGGGCCTCAGTGTGTGTTAGCCGCACAAACTAGAGGTATCCAGGAAGTATGGGGAATCCACGACCCTACGCCATCTAGGATACAAATATATATATATTTATAAAGTGTGACACTTGCACTTGGTCATCAAGACAAACCCCCATGCCGACAAACATGGGTTTCCTATATCAGTCTCTAAGGACCTCCACCTTCACAGCGAACTACATAACCCCCTTTAGGCCCAATTAAAATGTTTACACATTCCCGTTCATCAAATTATTAATCATCGATTAAAGCATATACCACTGGTATCATCATACCAGTTTCATTTGCAAGCTAATATCATTATGTTATTTCAATTATCCATCAACTTAGGGGAATCAATGACCCCATAAGTTCCAATTATTCATCCACAAGGGGTAATTCATGACCCCCAAGGTAAAATTTAAAATCAAAACACATTCCGTTAACCTTTTATGCAATGCAATAGTTTCAAAATGGATTAAGTTATACATATAGCCATGTTTCAAAGACAATTTCATAAGGTATGTTAAGGTTATTACCAATTATATACAAAAATCCATTTAATTAGGGGAATCCACAACCCTCATTCCAATTTCATACCCATGCATCCAATTAGTTCAAAACTTGAGTAATCCATAAAAACCATGGGAAAAATAATTCAACCAAATAACATCAAAAATCCCTCAACTCAATTTAAAAACCAACAATTAAATTCACATGGGTAACAATTTAAACACATTCTTTTAAAAAAATAAATTCTAGGGAAGAGATACATGCCTGGAACACACTAGAATTTTTAATCAATTTGAAGTGTAGGGGGGCCTGGATGATGAATACATAGTGAATCCTTTGAATATTCTTGGGTTTTGTGTTTGAGAGTGAAGTATGGGGATTTGATATTTTAAAACTTACGGAAATATGTTTATTTTATGTTTAAGGGTCGTACAAGTGTGAAAAGACCCAAGATTACTTATCCCAAGTGGATAAAAACAAGATGTCACGACTTTTAACTCATCGGCATAGTACGACCTACTGCCGGAGGCTAACCTCTATGCCATGTTGTTATCACTAAGGATAACCTCCATGACATGATCTTATCGTGGATGCTCACTGCCTCTGTTCCATGTTGAAATCGTGGAGGCTAACGTCGATGGCACACTAAAAATGTGGAGGCTCACTTCCTCGGAATTCTAAAATATCCCCAAACACCTTTCGAAGATTCCAAAACTCTTCCAAGACACCTAATTAACATACTTAGGCACAAATTAAGTCCAAAATTGATGTTTAGAACATGGGTGGGTCGAAAAAGAATGCTCAAAATTTTAAGGGTATTACATACCACCCCTTAGGATTATTCGTCCTCAAATGATGAGTTAGGACACTTTTATCACGATATTAGCAAGAGTATATCAAAATCAAATAATGAATTCAAATAATGATACGAGGGAAACATAACTCATACTTTAAGTATTTCCATCAGTCGCGGGGAACAAGAGTAGATACTTTGCCTTCATATCTTTCTCAGCTTTCTAAGTAGCTTCTTCCACCTTTTGATTTCTCCAAGAACCATCTTTGAAGCTACATCCTTTGTCTTCAATCTATGAACTTACCTATATAATATCTCAACCGGGACTTCCTTATAAGACAAGGAATCCATAAAACCAATACTCTTAACAGGCGCTATCAAGGAAGGGTCACCCACACACTTCTTCAACATCAAAACATGAAATACGAGATGAATGGAACCCAAACTAGATAGTGGTAATGGAGGGGGGGGGGGAATCATTTCAAAGTGTGGTGGATCAAGAAAAGATGACTGAGGCTACTCTTTGATCTACTTAGGGAGGTGCCACGAGGGTATATCATTAGGGCTAGTTCAGTGGTCATACTCTTCGAGGTAGAGATTTTAGTGGGTACCATGGTAAGCTAGTAAGTGTTCAGGTGGTAGATCTTCCATTTCAACAATTTTAGATAGTTGGGCGTCGTCCCAAGGTGGTCATTCTATCTCAATCATACCTCCTTAGATTGAGTCAGGCCACAGAGGTTTCTATCTGTGTGATAAGTTTGGCTATTGTGGCTAAGGATTGTCGGGTCGTGTTTTTAGGCCTACTCTTATATCGACAGTGAGAGGTGACCCTTAGATTGGTAGATATCCTACTAGAGGTGCATGTGGTAGAGGTAGTGGTGCCCTTTCATGACCCGAGACCACCCCTAGTCATAATACGGTGCCTGAGGTCAAAAGTGACCCCAAGATAACACATGGTTTGGCATGCATCATAATAATGAATAAAGTAACAGAACACTGGGTGGAAGCTAACTAAAATAACTGGTGGATACCATAATAATGTAAAACTGAATATCTAATTAAGCTGGAAATAGAACAAAGAACTTTCTGACAACCAATCATGCCTAAAATCTAAACATCTACCTAAAAGCCTCTACTCATAATGAGTTGTTGAGACAAGCCCCAAACTAATTCCCATTGACTGAAACTAAATTAAACTGACTCAAAAATAAAGAACTGATAACTAGTCCTCAAATGATGAGGATTCACCAAAAGTTGTTACTGAATGTGGCGCGGGAACGTGCGAAGTGCGGTTTGGGTACTGAGCGTACAAACCTATATTATGAGACAATATGGCACAAGAAAGTATGGGATCAGTACTTCGAATGTACTGATTAAGTGAGATGGGAAACTGGCTAACATAAACGTAACATGAATGCATAAATATGTAAACTGAATGCAAAACAAAGTATAAACATGTGCTAGATAAAATAGAATGTTGAATAACTTAATACTTGGTCAAACAAACCTGAACTGAACATATACTAAAAATGAAGTGCGTACTATGGGAGCTAATAAAAATCGACATACCCCAATCTGAGAAAAACAAAGGACTAAACTATAACCTAGTTGGAAGGGTGCTAATACCTTTCCAAGAGTACCAACACTGAATGGCATAGATTTCATGATCCGAACTAGGGCCTGGCCATGACTAATATCTTAAGTTCACCATGGATCAGATACCACCCCCTTTTCCTATCCAAATAGAGCATAACACACCTAGCAGCGGCTGAATTCAGAACATATAACAAGATAAAAAATAATAAGTTCAAAAACATCTAAGAGTGTCAATATCAATACCCAATCCATAGTAATATCCACAAAGCCTCTAATAATACTAAAATGATATAAGTTGAGACATGCCCCTGACAATATCCATAAAGAGCCAAAAGAAAAGTCTATGACAATAGGAAACCAAAAAATAAAATGAGGTCTTCCAAAATATGGAAGCACACCACTTCAATCTGACCCATGAGCTATCCCACGATCACCTAGTCACTGTGCAGGAAAAGTAAAAGTATTTTCAGTGCCTGAATCGTGTGGGGATACAACTTTTAAAGACGATTAGCAGGGTGAGAGCTAGCATGTAACTCAGGGATAAGGGATAAAGTAATACCATGATTATTAATTCAAAATTAGTCCAAACATATGCACACAAGCATATGAATATATATATATATATATATATATATATATATATATATAACGTGTTGGGTTAGGGAACAAGTCTTATTATGCAATTTGAAAATCTTGGCATGGATTGAGTAGCTTGACCATCATAAGACCACCCACATGCTATATGGGTCCAGTATCTCCCCTTGGTCGGGCCCTAGTGCATGTTAGCCATACGAAACGGGAAATCATAGAAGGCTAGGAATCCTCATACCCTTCACCATTCGTGATATAAATATATATATAGTGTGACATAAGCACATGGTCATCAAAACTAACCTTTATGTCAGCAAACATGAGTTTCCAGTATCAGTCCTTCAGGACTCACACCTTCACATCTAGATAACACAACCCCCATTAAGCCCAATTAAAATATTTAACACATAACACGCCAATTAAAGTAAGGAGTCAATCATTAAGGAATAATTAAGTGGTATCATCATAGCAACTACAACTTAAAAGCAATGTCAATAAGCAAATACTTTGGGGAACTTTTGTACCCTAGACTCCATTATCAAAATAAACTTAGGAGATTCCTTGTAACCTACAAGGTTTTCAAGACCATTATTATCCATTTGGGGGAATAGTTATACCCCACAAGTTTTTTCAAGCCATCCTTAACCATTTTTCCATTAAGAAATGCATTAGTTTTAAGGAAATAAGTCAATCCAATTACTAAATCACGTTCCAAAACCAATTATGCAAGTGGGTTGGGTAATTCTTGTACCCCTAAATACATTGTTCACAAGTTTGAGGAATCCTTGTACCCCTAAATTCATTCACCATTCTCATGCACCCCAATCAGTGTACAATTCAATGCATAATAAATTATTAGTAATCATGGGAATACATTCAAACAATTTGTATCCAAAACCCTTAAACCATAATTAAAAACCCAACATCAAAACGATCTGAAGAATAAACCAATTTCATGCCATTAAGAAAATCCTAATAACTCGTGAGGTATGAGTTATACTCATAGGAGAACCATAGGGAAACATACTAGACAAACTAATATTGGGGTATCAAGACCCGTATAGAGACCCTATGACTCATATCGTGAGTCGTTGTCAGGACAGTGAGTTCAAAACTCAAAATTTCTCAGAGGCCTATACCTGGGTTGTTTTGTTGTCCCCCTTAGGATCATTAATCATCGAATGATGGGTCATGGTATCCTTTAGCATGATTTAACAAAAAAACACACCCACTCGTAACAAAGATAGAAAATAAAGATGTTAAGAAAATACATGCCTGAAGCACGATTATGTGAAATGGGGAACAAGAACAAATATTTAGATTTTATTTCCTCCTCGGCTTCCCAAGTAGCTTCTTCAACCTTTTGGTTCCTCCATAGAACCTTCACCTAAACTACATCCTTATTCCGCAACCAATAGACTTGACAATCTAAAACCTCAACCAGGACTTCCTTATAAGATAAGGAATCCAAAATACCCTCACTCTCAAGAGGAACAATCAAGAATAGATCACTGACACACTTCTTTAGCATCGAAACATGAAAGACCCGGTGAATGGAACCCAAACCAGAAGTCAAATCTAATTCATAAGCCACAGTATCCACTCTCTTCAAAACCAAACATGAATCCACATAATGAGGACTGAGCTTCCCCTTCTTTCCAAACCGCATCACCCCTTTCATAGGAGATACCTTCAAGAATACCCAATCGCCAACTTTAAAATCCAAGTCCCTTTGGCTCACATCTGCATAGGACTTTTGGAAACTTCGGTCTATCTTAAGCCTTTCCTTAATCACCTTCACCTGCTCTATAACTTGATGAATTGAATTAGGACCAAATAACCTTATCTCACAAACTTTGAACTACCTAATATGAGAACAATATCCCCTACCGTACAAAGCCTCAAAGGGGGACATTCCAATGCTAGAGTGATAGCTATTATTATTCACGGACTCGATGAGAGGGAAATGATCAACCCAACTACCACCAAAGTCAATCATACAATCTCGAAGCATATTTTCTAATGTTTGAATTGTCTTTCCTGCTTGTCCATCCATCTGTAGGTGAAAGTCGGTAGTAAGGTTCATCTTAGTCACTAAAAATCTCTAAAGTGAATGCCAAAAATACAATGTGAACTGAGTACCATGATGAAAAATAATAGAAATAGGTGCACCATGCAACTTCATGATCTCTTGGATAAACAGCTTTCCATAGTCCTCAGTAGAATAATTAGTCCAAACTGGCTGAAAGTGAGTGGACTTATTCATTCTATCAATGATGACCCAAATCAAATCCAACTGATTTCAAGACTACGGAAGATCGATAATGAAATCCATATGAATCACTTCCTACTTCCTCACAAGCAACTCAATCTCTTGAGACAACCCATCGGGCCTTAAGTGGTACACCTTTACTTGTTGACACACTATTTACTTAGCCATAAAATTGGTCAAATCCCGCTTCATATTATTTCACCAATAAATTTCCTTGAAATCACAGTACATCTTCGTCAGGCCGGGATAAACCATACACCGTGACTCATGGGTCTCGACCCAAATTCTTTCTCGTAACCCATCAACATCGGGAATGGACAATCAACCTTTGCACCTTACGATACCATCACCACTAGTATCGAAAGTCATAACTTCACTAGCTCTTGAACAAACACACTTCCATCTTTAAAATCCAAAAGATGAACTCCAAGGTTAGCCAAACAGTGAATATCATTTACCAATCATGCTTTTCCCCATCCATATGACATAGACTCCCCATAGATAGCCCGCTAAGAGCATCAACAACCACATTAGCTTTACCTTAATGATAAAGAAGGCTCATGTCATAATCTTTAAGAAACTCAAGCCATCCCCTCTGCCTGAGATTTAACTCCTTCTAGGTGAATACATACTTCAAGCACTTATGGTGAAAATAGATGTCAACATGAACTCCATCAAATAGTGTCACCAAATCTTCAATTCAAACACCACAACCAAGAAATCCAAGTCATGAGTCAAATAATTCCTCTCATGAACCTTCAACTTCGTAGAAGCATACACCTCCACGCTACCATGCTGCATTAATACACAACCCAGCCCCATACGGGACACATCATAGTAAACCATAAAACCATCAGTACCCTCGGGTAGGGTAAAAATAAAGTAGAAGTCAACCTATCCTTCAAATTCTCAAAACTTCCGTTACAAGAATCCGACCATAAAAACTTTACTTTTTTCTTAGTTAACTTTGTCGATGGAGCAGCAATCAAAGAGAAGCTCTCCACAAACCTCCTGTAATAACTAGCCAAACACAAGATGCTCTGAATATTGGTTAGAGTCGTGGATTTAGGCCATTTCACAACCACCACAACCTTTTGTGGATCCACTATTATACCTTCACTACAAATAACATGGCCAAGAAAAGTAACATCACTCAACCAAAACTCACATAAAAAATTTAGCATACAAACACTGATACTTGAGTATCTGCAATACTATACAGAAGTGATCATCAAGATTTACCTCACTCTTTAAATATGCCAAAATATCATCTATAAAAACTATCACAAACAAATTAAAAAACTAATGAAATACCCAATTCATAAGGTTTGTTAATGCCTCCGGGCCATTAGTCAAACCAAAGGACCACCAAAAACTCAAAATGACCATACTAAGTTCAGAAAGTAGTCTTAGGGATATCTACCTCCCTATTCTTTAGCCGATGGTTCCTTGACAGGAGGTTAATCTTAGAAAAGTACTTACCACCCTGAATATGGTCAAATAGGTCGACAATCTTAAGGAGAGGATACTTATTCTTCACCATCACCTTATTCAACTGATGGCAATCTATACACATCCGAAGGGAACTATCCTTCTTACGCACGAAGAGAATAGGAGCACCCCACAGTTGGAAGGAGATCTTTCTACTTCTTCTTAAGTTCCTTTAACTCAGTTGGATTCATTCTATAGGGAAGGATCGAGATAGGATGAATGTTCGGGAGAAGATAAATCCCAAACTCTATTTCTCTATCAGGAAGGACACCAGGTAGATCATCAGGGAGAGCTCAGGAAATTCGTGAATCATAGAAATAGATTATAATGATGGACCATCTATGTTAGAATCTTTAACTTGGACCTAATAATAAAGACACCCCTTGTAAATTAAATTTTAGGCTCTAAGATAAGATATAAACCTTCCCTTAGGCTCTAAGGAACTCATTATCCACTCAATAACTATCTTATTAGGGAATTTTAAAATGACCTTACGGGTTCGATGGTCTAAAGAGGCATAGCATAAATAGAGCCAACCCATCCTAACGATAACATCAAAATCCACCATATCTAACTCTATCAGATCTAATAAAGTTTCTACCATGGATAGATACCACAAAACCCCTATAAATCCTTCTAGCAACAATATTGTCACCCACTAGGGTAGATGTAGATGTAGAAAAAGAGTCAAAAGAACATTTAGGATCAAGACGAAAATAAACAGCCATATGGGGTCACATAAGAAAGAGTAAACCTCGGATCAAGTAAACAATACACATTATGAGAAAAGAGTTATAATGCAACAGTAACGGTATTAGGAGATGCCTCAAACTCTTGGAAGGTGGTAAGAGCATACAAATAATTTCAGCCAGGGCCGACACTGGTGCTTGAGATAAAGAAGTGGCCATAGGAACCTTATTGGCTCCCAGAGCAACCTTACCCATGTGATTATTTCTCTACATATGTCCAAGTTAACCATAATTAAAACATTGGTTCCTCTCCTCATCATAGAAACTGTAATAAAACTAACTATAGAACTAATATAGAGGATATGATGGAGCTATTTGGGCTCCACTTGCCTGAGATTGGGCATAGTGTGACCTAGGACCATCACCATTCTGAAAATGATAATCACCGAACTACTTTGGATATTGAAACTTCTAACTCTGTCTCTCTCCTACCTTGGCTTGCTTCTTATTTTTCTCTTAAACTTATTCCATATATACCATAAGTATAGAGATGTCTATGTACTTGTTTAACTAAGTGGCCTTGCTCTCCAAAAATAAAATCATGGGACAACCTAGAAGCAAATTTCCTCATTCTATCCCTCATGTCAGACACTAAGTCAGGACATAACACGACAACTGATGAAACTTTAGGGCATATTCCTTCATAGTTATTTTGCCTTGCTTCAAATTCATGAACTCCTTAGATTTTGCCTCCTTAAACTCTTGAGGAATGAAGTAATTTATAAAAGCTCCTAAAAAGTAATCCCACAAATCAGACTTAGCATCATCACCCCTAAGCTGCTCCCACTCTTCATACCACTGATGTACTACATCCTTCAACTGATAAGAAGTGAATTCAACACTCTCTACATTATTAGCATGCATAACCTAAAAGATCTTCTCCATCTCATCAATGGCACCTTAAGTATCCTTCTCAACCTTAGTACTAGTGAAAATAGAAGGATTTAACCACATAAAATGGAAAAATCTAGTGGCCTTAGAAGAATTCATAGCAGCACCAACAAGACCTGACTGACATAACTGAGATGTCACAAACTAGGTGAATATATGAATAGAATGACAAAACTTAGCGTTGGTAATATCTTTTTGAGGTGACTGAGCATGAGTGTCACCATCTGGAGAAGGATCAGTGAAGACTAGTAGAACTCTACTGGGGCAATCAGAAGTAGTGGCCCTAGACTGAGTTTCTACCCTATAAGTAGGATAGATTCTTTGCAAAATATCCTCAGGAAGGACAGAAGAGTTTCCATGAGCTTCAGATCATTTAGGAGGCATGATCTATTATGCGAACTAATGGTAATTAGTGAAAATTCAAGACCTTAGACTCTGTAACCCAAAAATAGAACAACAAGAAAGGAAAAAATTCCTATGTCTCACAACTTTTCCCTTATAAATGTGGCACGGTACATACCTATACAAGAGACTCTACTTGACAGGTCTTTGTAGACACCCAATTGACTATGAACTGGCTTTGTTACCGAATTTTTCATGACCCAAACCAAGGCTTAGCCATGAGAGGTATCTTAAGTCTACCAAGGACTAGAGAGAACCCCCTTTGCCTATCCAAATAGAATATAACACATCTAGCAGCAGCTGAATTTTGAACTTATAATATGATATAAAATAATAATCTCAAATACATCTACAAGTGCCAATATTAATATCCAATCCATAGTAATATCCAAAAAGCCTCTACTAATCTGAAAACAATCTAAGTCGAGACATGCCCATGACGATAGCCATAAAAAGACAAAAAAATAGTCTATGAAAATAGGAAACCAAAACATGAAATTAGGTCTTTTGAAGTATATAAGTGCACCAATTTAATCCAACACATGAGCTATCCTACAATCACCTAGTCACTACATAGGACAAGTAAAAGTATTTTCGGTGCCTGCATCGCATGGGGATACAACATCCTAAGACGGTTAGAAAGTTGAGAGCTATCATGTAACTTAGGGATAAGGGATAAAGTAATGCCATGATCAATAATACAAAATTAGTACAAAAATCCAAAATTAGTCCAAAAATCCATATTCACATAAGCATATGTATATACATATATATAATGTATCGGGTTAGTGAACAAGTCTTAGCATGCAATTTGAAAATTTTATCCTGGATTGTGTATCTTGACCGTCATAAAACTACCAATGGGCTATTTGGGTCCAGTGTCTCCCTTTGGTCGGGCCCCAGTGCATCTTTGCTGCATAAATCAAGGATATCATAGATGGCTGGGAAATCATCATACCCTTCGCCTCTATGATACAAATATATATAGTGTGACATATGCCCACGGTCATCAACAACAACCTTCATGTCAGCAAAGATATGTTCCCAATATCAGTCCTTTAGGGATCACACCTTTACGACTAGCTAACAGAAACCCCATTAAACCTAATTAAAATATTTAACACATAAACCACCCATTATAGTAAGGAGTTAATCATCATTGCTTCATTAAATGGTATCTTCATACCAACTATATCTTGAAATCAATGTTATTTAGCCAACACTTTAGGGAAACCTTATACCCCATACCCCATCATTAAAATCAACATGGGGATTCCTTGTACCCGATAATGTTTTCAAAACCATTATTATCCACTTGGAGGAATTCTTGTATTCCATAAGGTTTTTCAAGACGTCCTTAACCATTTTACCATTTATGCAATGCATTAGTTTTAAATAAATAAGTGGGTTAGGGTTCTTATGCAGGTGGGTTGGGGTTGGAATAAATAAATCACATTCCAAAATCAATTATGCAAGTGGATTGGGGTTCTTATCAATTTCAATACAAAAATCCAATTATTTGGGGAATCTCTGTACCCCTAATTACATTGTTCACAAGTTTAGGGAATACTTGTACCCCTAAATTCGTTCACTATTCCTATGCATCCCAATAAGTGTACCAACCAACAATTCAATGCATAATAAATTAATAGTAATCATGGGAAGAAAATTCAAACAATTTATATCCAAAACTCTCAACCCATAATACAAAACCCAACATCAAAACCATGTGAATAATCAACCAATTTCGTTCCATTAAGAAAATTCAAGTGCAAGGAGAGAGATACATGCCTTAATCACCAAGAAACTTGATGAAGAAACCTCTCTTAGAACCCTAGATGACTACTTCCCTTGTAACCCTAGCCTTGTCGTGAATGGGGAATTTGAGAGAGTGAAGAAAATAGTTGATATGTTAAAGTGTTGACAATAACCCCTCCTAGGTGTTTTATGGATGTAGGGTCTAAGAGGTTATGGAGGAAAATGACCAAAGTTCCCATTAAATAAAAAGCTAAAAATTATTGCCTCGTCACTATGGGTGATCTTATGACTCATAGGGTCACCCTACAACTCATGGACCTTTGTTGTAGTTTAGAAAGTATCCATGGGAACCTACACTAGTTTAGTTATGAGAAGAACCATGAAACTTATATCATGACCCTACGACTCATAGGGTCCAAGTCGTAGTCAAGATAGAACCACTAAGGCCTTACACCGGTTACCTTATGGAAGGCACATTACTACTCATAATGAGTCTAGTCATAGTGACATCAGAAACATTGGGATAGTATATTGGTTAGCCTATGATTTGGACTATGTGACTCATAACTAGTCATAATGACTCATGAGGTACAAGTCATACTCAAAGCAGAATACTAGGTAAACATACTAGATAGGCTACGATTATGGTCTCAAGACCCATATAGAGACCCTACGACTTGTACAATGAGTTGTAGTCAGGATAATCAGTTCAAAACTCAAAATTTTGCAGAGGCCAACACCTTGGGTGTTTTAGTGGATCCACTAAATTGATATCCTAAAGGACTAGGGTGTCAGTCTTCTACTGGTAAGTGACCCTTCATTCCTATGGTGGTGTAGTAGTTCTGGAACATATAGATTTCTACTAAAGGTCTCAGTCCTCAACTAGCGGGTGAGCCTTCATCCCTGCGTTCAATCAGTGCTGAGTACAACCCTCAACTAAATAACACTAAAAACTATATATATATATATATATATATATATATATATATATATATATATATTAAACTCTTGAACATAGTCATAGATGCATAATTTGAAATGCCCAAAACATGTCAACTGGTACGTGCATGAAATCCTAGGTATTGGGGGTTCATAACCCACCAACTTATTCTAAATCAACTTAACATGATAACAATTTAAAGCGGATCATAGTAGAGAATTCTATAAAATATATCCCAAACTCAATAATTTATCAATAATAACAAAATTCATGATGGTGAGTATGGGAAGATGCAAATCCCATAGGAAAACATATCCTTATGGTTCATTTACACAAATAAACTGAAGGAATTAAAAACTAATATTTGACCTAGAAACCAGTTATTAAAGTGAAATTAACTTAAGCATTTGAGAAATCTTTGGGACTCAATGGGTAAAAGGGACCCATTGATGAAATCCCATATACCGGAATAAAAGCCTTGATAAATCCTTGGAATTGAACTTAAGATGGAGAAACCCTAAATTTCTTTTGAGGATGAGAGAATGAATTATTTTTGGCTAAATGTAGAATGATTTTGAGTTTATGAGGGATTAGGGTAATATTAAACCCCAATAACTAGTTTTAGAGTGCCCAAATGACATGTGTTTGGGGTTAAAGAATGGGAAAAGACTTAATAGATCATTTAAATCATTCAAGAATTTTTGGTAAGCTGTCGTCATGACTCATTTCAACTGGTCATGAGTTGTGATCTGAGTCATGACCTGAGGTCTTGAGTTCTAAGTCCCTTCTATTATGATAATGACTCCCCTTCTAATGACATGTTAGGTCTGATCCCAATATTAGGAGAAATCATGGTCAGAGACTTGCTTTCTAGATTTCTTTCTATTATGACGACGAGTCTAACTAATGACTTATTAGGACTAGTAATGATTTGTATGCTGGAGTTGTCACCACAGAGTTAAAATTTGGGATCTTACACTGTTGTGGAAACAACTTCTCACAATGACTCGTTATGAATGGTAATGGGTCATTGCCAGAGTCGTTGTCACTGGCAGTTGACAGACCCTTAGGAAATTTTCCATAACTTTTTGGTATGATATTTGATTAAAATAAGACTAGTGGCATTTGGAAGCTAAATTAATCGTCTATGTTTTGATGGGTCTAGAGCTTAAAAAGTTGGGGTATTACAATATCTCCCCTTCTGATTATTCATTCTTGAATGAAAATGACTAAGCTGAGAGGCTAGGGGAAAGATGAAATTTTACACTGAACACTTATGAGTTGAATCAGGAACTAATGTCTAAAATCTTAACTGATGCATAAACTAAACTAAACTCATGAATTCATGCTATTACATGTAAATGGATGGATGATCGAGATAGATAGGAAAGAATTAATTAATTAACAAATACTATCATCTCATATTGGGATTGAGTTTGACGGTAATAGATGAGGGTAGTTTGGCTAGCATATTTGTCATTACTTCCCAAGTAGTTGCCTCAAATAAATGATTTCTCTATAGAACTTTCACCAAAGCGACTCTTTATTCCTCAATCTATAGATTTGACGATCAAGGACCTCAATTGGGACCTCTTCATAAGGGAGACTAATTTCCATGCCAACCCATTTCAAAGGGAGTGCTGATGCAAGGTCACCAATACATTTCTTCAATAAAGAGACATAGAAGATTGGATGCATGATGCTAACTCTAAAGGCAAATCCAACTCATATGCTACCTTACCATACCGGCTCAAAATATTGTAAGGTCCAACATAGAGGAGACTGAGATTCCCCTTCTTATCAAATTTCTTCACCCTTTTCATAGGAAAATTCTTCAAATATACAGAATGAACTACATTAAACTTATGCTCCATTCTTTTCACATTTGTATAAGATTTCTGACGACTTTGGGTCATCTATAACCTTTCTCTAATAAGCTGAACTTTCTCCATCGCCTCACGTACTAAATATGCCCCTATCAAAGCAGCATCACCTATTTCAAACCAACTAATAGGAGATCTACACCTCTTACTAAGAAGATCCTCAAACGGGGCTATCTGAATACTTGAGTGATAGCTGTTATTATAGGCAAACGTAATCAAAGGAAAATGATTATCCTAACCACCCTTGAAATCAATTACACAGGACCTTAATATATTCTCTAAGGTCTAAATGGTTCTCTCTACCTGAATTATTTTTTGTAGGTGAAGAGTCGTATTGAGATGAACTTGGGTACAAAGAAACTTCTAAAAACCCTTCTAAAATCAAAAGGTAAACTAGGTACCTCTATCTGAGATAATGGTTAAAGGAACCCCAGGAATTTTCACCAACTCTTTGAGATAGAGTCTATAATAATCTTCGGCTGAATATAAAGTATTTACCGGCAAGAAATAAGATGACATAATTATTTGGTCCCCAATAACCAAAAATAAATCATACTAACGATGAGTATGAGGTAACCCTATGATGAATTCCATATTCATCACTTACCACTTCCAAGTAGGAATACTAAATTCCTAAAGTATACCACTAGGCATCTAGTGCTCTACCTTAACCTACTGGCAGTTTGGATACTTTTCCATAAATTTTGTGATACCCTTCTTCATAATATTCCATCAATAGACTTCCCATAGATCATGGTACATCTTACTGGCTCCTATGTGAATGGACTATCAGGAACCATGAGCTTCTGCTAACATTCATTGCCTTAATTCATCCATATCTAGAACACATAATCTGTCCCAATAGCAAAGAACACTATCTACCCTTGGGATAAAACCTCTACCTTCTGATCCGGAATTGCCATTTTTAACTTAACCAAAGTAGGATCTATATCTAGATTTTCCTTCACCCCGATAACCAACGAAGATTTCAAACTATTCTAAGCCCAAACACTACCTTTAGTCGAATCAATCAACCAAACTGCCAATCTAGAAAGCTGATGAACTTCATGAACTAACTCTTTCTTACCATCCTCCATATGAGAAAACTACCCATAGACAATCTGCTAAGGGCATTGGCCACCACATTGGCCTTACTAGGGTGATACAAGACACTCATATAATAATTCTTCAGCAACTCTAGCAACCTTGTCTAACAAAGATTTAGATATTTTTGATTGAAAATATACTAAAGCTCTTGTAATCAGTGAACATATCAACATGGACCCCATAAAGATAATGCCTCCTAATCTTTAAGGCAAACATGATTGCTGCCAACTTAAGATCATGAGTCGGTTAGTTCTTCTCATGAGGTTTAAATTTCCTAGATTCATATGTTATAACCTTTCCTCGCTGCATCAATACATAACTAAGACCAACATTGGAAGTATTATAATATACCACAAAACCATTTGAACCCTCTGGTAGAGTCAAAATTAGGGCAGAGGTAAGTCAAGTCTTCTACTACTAAAAACTCTTCTTGCGTGAATCAGACCACTAGAATTTGACTTTCTTCTAAGTCTGTCTAGACATAGGAGAAGCAATATAGGAAAAACCTTCAACAAATCATCTGTAGTAATCGGTTAAGCCCAAGAAACTCTTGTGTTATTGAGAGTTAGGTCAAGGATATTTCCTTAGTGCTTTGATATTTTGAGGATCAACTTGAATGCCTTTACTGTAAATGATATGACCAAGGAATACTACTAATTTCAACTAGAATTTACACTTGCTGAACTTAATGAATAACTAGCGATTTTTATGAGATTATAACACAATCCTCAAGTGATCTGCATATTCACCTTCACTCTGAGAATAAACAAGGATGTCATCTATAAAGACTAATGAACATGTCCAAGTAATCTTGAAAACCCTATTCATTAAGTCCATAAAAGATGCATGAGCATTTGTTAGTCCAAAAGATATAACTACAAATTCAAAGTGACCATAACGATTCTTAAAGCCTACCTTCAGGATGTCACATTCTCAGACTCTAAGATGATAATAGCTGGATCTAGGGTCTATCTTAGAGAAACAAATAGAACCATGAAGTTAGTCAAAAAAGTCATCAATCTTAGGGATGGGATACTTATTATTGACTATGACTTTGTTCAACTGACGGTTATGCACAAAAAGAATTGGAGCACCCCACAGAGAGACACTCAGCCTGATAAAACCCTTTTCATATAGATCTTTCAAATTTTCTTTCAATTTCTTAAGCTTTCCTGGATCCATTCTATAATGTGGAATTAAGACAGGTTGGGTATCTAGATAGAGATCTATTTCAAAGTTAATTTACTTCTCAGAAAAAACTCTTAGAAGATCTTCAGGAAATACTTTTGGAATTTTATTCACTACTGGAACTGACTCATGACTCAAAACTTTGTAACATGAGTCTTTTGACTCAGACAAGATGATAGATGCACTCCTTGGAAATCATTTTCCCTATCTTAAGAAAAGAGACACCACCTTATAGGCATTGAGGTACTACCTCTCTATTCTAAGACCAAATTATTATGAAACTAAAATTGAACTATAATGTTTCTATAGTCAACTAAGGTATAGCAAAAGTGGAGCCAATCCATACTATGAATAAAATCAAAATCATTCATCTCTAATTCTATGAAATTGATTGAAGTGACTTTCAGTGATATTGTGACTAAGCAGTTCCTATATACTCATCTAGTTATAATTGAACTACCCACTGAAGTAGAAAATAAGAAGGATTCTACAAGAATTTCAACACTAACACCAAAATCTATTACTATAAAGAGAGTTATGAAGGAGAATATGGCTCTGGAATCTAACAATACATAAATATAAAAATGAAAGACATGGAATGTACCAGTAACCACATCAAGGGAAACCTCCTGATCTATTGAGTATGAAGGGCATAAACATATTCTAATGTTTTCCAGTAGTTACACTAGATATGACACCCTAATGAGTTGGGAGACCTGTTGAAACTGATGAGGAGTTAGTCCAACCCTGCTGAAAAAATCCTTACTCCTATGTGCAACCACTAGGAAATCCCTTATCCTGTGGCCTAACTTACTGCATCAAAAAAAGCATCACTACCCGCCATACACTAACCCTTGTTGTTCCTACCACATCTCTTGTGAACTAGGTTGGTGAAACCACTATTTATTTTACCCTAGGACTTAGAGCCCGGTGTCCTATCATGAGTATCCTATCTAAACTTGAACACTAGAGCATTGGCAGAAGATGGGCTAGAACTAAAGATTTTTAGAAAAACTAAGAATTATTCCCATTATTTATCCTCAGTTGAGAGAAATTGAATCTACTAGTTCTGGTCTTCTTATTTTCCCTTTTCCATTCCTTGATCTTCTCCTCTTTGATCTATTTAGTACAAACCATCAATAAGGATATATTCATATCCTAAACCAATATGTCCATTCTATACTATTTAACTATATCCACAGAAACACCAGACACAAACTTACTCATTTAGGACCTAGAATCAACCACTGAGTTAGGGTATACCTCACTAATTTAGTAAACTTGAGAGAATACTCCTTAACACTCATACTACCTTGCTTTAAGTTGATGAACTCTTGTAC
Organism: Capsicum annuum; assembly: GCF_002878395.1. Classification (NCBI taxonomy): domain Eukaryota; kingdom Viridiplantae; phylum Streptophyta; class Magnoliopsida; order Solanales; family Solanaceae; genus Capsicum; species Capsicum annuum. The sequence goes on from NC_061121.1 coordinate 98,825,246, forward strand.
TTTGGCTTTTCTCAACTCAAACAGAAAGAACATGTTAAGAAATGCAGCAGCAAACTTGTTCCACTCTACTAGTCCGACATCTATACCTCTATCTTCCTTTCATTGCTTATACCAAGTATGAGCCACTCCTTCTAGTTGTTAAGCAGTTAAATCAGCATTTTCACTTGACGTGACACCCATAATGTCCATCACTTTATTAGCATTGTCTAAGAACTCCTATAGATCTTCCTCCGACTTAGACCCAAACAATACTGGTAGGTTCATCCAAGTGAAATCCTAAATTCACTTGGAAACATATTTACTGCTGGGTTGGCTTGGGAAATAACCTTCTAATTGTTTTGAGAAGTCATAGACTAGGCTAGTATGGTAAAAGCAGTCCTGAACTCAATGTGTGAGACTTGTTTATTCAGAGGGTCTTCGAGAGCAGGCGATGATGCATGCTGGTTTTTGTCTCTTCTTTCATTAGTTATCTTGGGAGGCATTTCCTATAAAAAGATATAGTAAGTGTTATAAAAAGAATTTTAATAGAGCTCACACTCTATCACACGACATGAGTGATGAAAGAAGTTGGACTTTCCTAAAATATTTCATAGCCTCTCATCCATAAGTATGGTAAGCTTCACACCCATAAATAAGACTCTACTTAATGTTGTTTTTAGACAACCTAGGACACTTTAAACCTGCTAATCTAATACCAAGTTTGTCATGGCCCGAGACTACCCCCTAGTTGTAACACAGTTCTTAAGGTCACAAGTGAGCCTTAGCTAACCCATGGTCTGGCATGCATCAAAATAATGTATAAAGTAACAAAACACTAGGCAGAAGCTAACTGAAATATCTAGTGAAAACCATAATAATATAAAATAAAATATCTAATAAAGTTGGAAATAGATCAAAGAATTGTCAGACAACCAATCATGTTGAAAATCTAAACATCTATTTCAAAGCCTCTACTCATAACAAGTTGTTGGGACAAGACCCCAACTAAGTCCAACTGACAAGAAAATAAAGAATTGATTAGTAGTCCTCAAATAATGAGTACTCACCAAAAGTTGCTATTGAATATGGTGCGGTAACATGTTAAGTGCGATCCGTCCAAACCTATATTAAGAGACAATATAGAACCAAAAAGTATGTGTTCAACAGTTTGATCGTACTGAATAAGTGAGGTGGGAAACTAGATAACATAAATGGAACATGAATGCATGAACATGTAAACTAAATGCAAAACCAAGTATAAACATATGCTGGATAAAATTAAATACTGAATAACTATATATCTGAATACTTGATCAAGAAAACCTAAACTGAACATAAAATAAAAATAAACTGAGGATTATGGTAGCTAACAATAACTGGCATACCCCATTTAAGAAAAATCAGGCCTGGTTTGGTATAATTGGATTAGCTTGCAAGTATATTGCTCTGATGATACCAACTTGTATGTACCTTAATAAATAACTCCTGGGTTAATGGTTTGTTTATATGCAAATTATTTTAATTTGGGATTAAAAAAAATATGTAGCTCACCGTAAAGGTGTAGGTCTGGGGAAGGGGGTCCAACACTAGAAAAACCATTTGCTGATTTTGGGGGTCTATATGAATAAGTGCCTAGATACACATTATATTTTGGATAGATAGCCTTGGTGTCTTTAGCCTTTCCTCAGTTTCTTCATTACGTGTGGTTAACACGCATTGGGGCCCTTCTAATAAAGAGATTCAGATCAATATAACTCATAGGTACCTTTAGGATGGAGCGAGCTACACAGTTCTAGCTAATGGTTTAAACTCTTATGTTCATTACCCTTGTCCCTATCCCGCCATTCTCTCTCTATATAATAGATGTTGTGCATATAATTTTCAATGATTTTGGCAATGGCATTATTTTATTTCTTTCCCCTAAGTTATATACTAGTGCTTGCCCCACTGACCATATTTAGATACTGCATCATTTAATGATGTATGTTTTGAGGACTTTTCTGCTACCCCTGTGCAGCTTTAGGTGGTATGGTACGTCTGTGGTCTACTGTAAAGTGGTAAGCCCCCTTCCCAAAAAGATTGATTATTTCATTATTTTTATTAGTATCTCAGTATTTTATTTTGGATTATTTTTGGTCAAATATAGAGGAATTCTTGACTTAGTTGGTATTTCTAGTTTAGAGGCTTTTGTGGACAGTGTTGGATTATTTGTTTGTTTTGAATCTTTCAAATTTCAATTGACTATTTGTCCTTCTTATTACTATTTGGTTGGCTTTCTCTGTTTATATTTGTATACTCTTGAGGTAAGGCTATAGGGTTTGTCTTCAGCCATTGTGGGTTTGAGATTGCCCATCACAGCTAGGCTTTGGTTTGGGTCATGACAAGCTTTATATCAGAGCCAAGTTCAGGGTCATTGGGTGTCTACAAAGTCATGTCGAGTAGTTTCTCTTTTATAGGTGTGTAGTGTGCCATACTTATAAGAGGGAGGATATGAGGCATTTAGGAAATAGTTCCCCTTTTTATGCTCTATTTCTGGCTATAGTGTCTCGATGCTATGAAACTTTTCTAACTCCTGGCTTACTTGCAGTTTAGATCATGCCTCCTTAAAAGTCAGATGTCTTAGAAACTCTATTGGAAACTCTGTCCCACTTGAGGAGAATATGAAGGGAATTTTTACTATTTATGGAGTGTAGATCCATTCAAGGATCTCTGTGCCTCCACGTGTAGACCCATTCCTGGGTCAGTATTTGTGGAGTGTAGACCTATTCTAGGGTCCCTCCACGTAGGGTTCTACTAGTCCCTGCTAGTCCTCCTCGTGCTTTTTGGGCTGGTGATACTTATGCTCAGTTACCCTAGAGAGATATATCTAATGCAAAGTTGTGTTAGTCTATTCATATGCTTGCTCAACTAGTGGCATTCTATCTCATTGACCTAATTATGTTATTTTTATTTCTAATTCATTTAAGGTCACTCGGGTTAACCAATTTATGAAGATGAATCCCCCAACCTTCATAGGCTATAGGGCCAAAGAGGATCCTCAGGGATTTATTGATGTGATAGAGAAGATATTTAGGGCAATGCATGCTACTAATTCATAGGGTGTAGAGTTTGCTACGTATTAGTTAAAGGATATGTCTTGCCAGTGGTATGAGGAGTGGAAAGGAATGAGGTGTGATGATGTTTAGCCGACAATATGGGATGAGATTTTAGTTTTTTATCTTAACCACTTTTTCCTCAGAAGTTGAGGGAGGCTAAGGAAAAAGAGTTTGTGAACTTGAAGCAAGGTAAGATAAGTGTTATGAAGTATGCCCTAAAATTCCAGTAGTTGTTTCATTATGCTATAAAGGTGGTGTCTAGCATTAGGTTCCAAATAAGGAAATTTTCTTCTAGTTTGTCCTATGAGTTTGTGCTAAAGTTTAAGTATGCTATGCTAAATAATGATATGAACATCTCTAGGCTGGTGGTTTATATGTTGTAGGTGGAGGATGAGAAAAAGAAGAAGGTATAGATGGTAGAAAGGTAAATCAAGAAGTTTATATTTGCAAAGCAGGGTACAAATCAACAAAACAATGGGAAATATGGTAGGTAGTGGACTAAGAAGAAAAATTAAGGAAATTCTTATTCTTCAGCTAGTTCTTCTTGTCCTAAGCCTTCATAGGATAATTATTTTTAAGTTAGTAGTGTTCCTAAGGCTCATGGTGCCAAGTCTCAGGCCAATGGAGCTCAGTCAGCCCCACCTTACCCTTCTTGTCACTTTTGTAGGCAGCTTCACCGTGGTTGTTATGAGAAGGGGAGAAACTTGTGTTTTAATTATGGTCATCCTGGTTATCTATAGCTGAATTATCCTCCAACTAAGGTTTCCACTGGAGCTCATAAGGTCCCAGTCGTGACCTCTTTGGCTCCTACTCTTAAGGGCGCTACTTTAGGTACCGGCTGTGGCTAGAATCATCTCTATGCACTTGCTACTCGTTAGGAATTTGAGGCATCCCCTAATGTTGTCATTGGTATGTTACTACTCTTTTCTTGTGATGTTTATTATTTTCTTAATTCGGGTTCTACTCTATCTTATGTGACCCCTTATGTGGTTGTACACTTTGGTTTTGGTCCTGAAAATATTTTTGATCCCTTTTTTATTTGAACTTCGTTAGGTGATTCTATTATTGCTCGAAACATCTATAGGGGTTTTGTGGTGTCCATCTTTCATAGGAATACATTGGTGGATTTAATAAAACTTGATATGGTAGATTTTGATGTAATCATGGGGATGGATTGGCTTTATTCGTGCTATACTTCTTCAGAGTATAGGACCCAAAAGGTCAATTTTCATTTTCCTAACGAACCAGTGATCGAATGGGAGGGAAGTTCCTTAGTACCAAAAAAGAGGTTTATTTCCTATCTAAGAGCTCAGAAGTTGATTTCCAAGGGGTGTTTGTATTATCTATATCGAGTTAAGGATTCAAATTCTAAGAGTTTTTTTTCAATCTTTTCTGTGGTTAATGAATTTCTTAAAGGTTTTCCCAATGATCTTTTTAGAATTCCTACTGATAGGGAGATATATTTTGGGATTGATCTTCTATCGGATACCCATCTTATTTATATTCCTCCTTATTAAATGGCTTCAGCTGAACAAAAGGAACTAAAGGAGCAGTTAAAGGATCTTCTTGACAAGGGTTTAATTTATCCTAGCATTATTCTGTGGGGTGCTTCTAAACTTTTTGTGTGAAAGAAGGATGGGTCTCTTTAGATGTGTATATTCTATCGTCAATTGAATAAGTTTATAATGAAGAATAAGTATCCTCTTCCTAGGATTGATAATCTTTTCGTTCAACTTCAGAGTGCTATGTGTTTCTCTAAGATAGATCTTCGTTCGGTGTATCATCAGTTGAAAATCAGGGAGGTTGAAATTTGTAAGACTACTTTTCAAACTAGAGATGGTCATTATTAGTTTTGATTATGTCATTTAGGTTGACTAATGCTCCGACTTCTTTCATGGATATTATGAATCGGGTTTTCAAGCAATTTTTGGATTTGTTTTTGATAGTGTTCATCAATGACATCTTTGTGTACTCTCAGAGTGAGAAAAATCATGCAAATCACATCCGAATTGTGTTGTAGACTCTTAAGGGAAACAAATTGTATGCAAGATTTTCTAAGTGTGAATTTTGGTTAAGTGTTTTGACCTTTCTTGGGAATATTATTTCTAGTGGGGGGATCAAGATAGATCAATAGAAAACTGAGGCAATTAAGAAGTGGCTTAAACCCAAGACTACAACTAATATTAGGAGATTCTTGGGCTTTGTTGGGTATTTTAGGATGTTTGTGCAAGTTTCTCATCTATTGTTTCTTCACTGATAAGGTTGACACAAAAGAAGTTTATGTTTTTGTGGTCTGATGCTTATGAAGATAAATTTGAGAAGTTGAAGGATAAGTTGACTTCTGTTCTAGTATTGACCCTTCACGAGGGTACTGATGAGTTAGTTGTGTATTATGATACATTTTATGTGGGACTAGGTTCTTTTGATTCTGTATGGAAAGATTATAGCCTATGCTTCTAGGCAGCTTAAGGTTCATAAGAGAAATTACCCAACTCACAATCTAGAGTTGGCAGCTATGGTTTTTGCATTAAAGATCTGGCGCCATTATTTGTATGGGGTTCATGTGGATATTTATTGAGACCATAAGATCTTTTAATTTGTCTTTACGTAGAAGGAACTGAAACTCAAGCAATGGGGGTGGCTCAAGAAACTTAAGGATTACGACAAGAGTATACACTATCATTCGAGTAAAGCAAATATTATTGCTGATTATTTTAATAGATTGTCTATATGGAGCCTATATCACGTTGAGCAGGAGAAAAGAGGGTTTGTGAATGACATCCACAGGCTGGCAAACTTTGGAGTCCGTCTCTTGGACTTTGAGGATGGAGGAGTGTGATGTTGGGTGTATTTATGCATTCTAATGTTACTATTCTAGCCTTTTTAGCCAAGTTTTGATGATGATTCATGTGCTATATGTGTTGATAATGAGATAAATGAGCATTTATGTGTCCAAGTATGTGTTTACAATGTTTAATGGGGTTTTCACATGAATTTTGATTCAATTTGAGCATTTAGAGTTCAACCGAGAAAACTAGTGTGACTAGCTTGAGCTAGATGTTGTCTAGTCTCTTGTGTTGGGTTTTAATATGTTTAATGAGTTTCTAAGGTTATTATTGTGTATTTATATGTGAAAAAACTTGTTGGTAATGTTCAAGGGTCAATTGGATAAAGCCAAGGGTCAAAACAATGAGTTAACGATTAAAGTGAAATTAGCCTATGCTTAGCTCGTGTTTTTGATTCACCGTTGAGGATGTTGCATTGGTTTGAGCTCTAAATTTTTGTTTTTAATGCTATATTATTATTGGTGAATGGATTATGATGATATATTGAGGATATACAAGCTTCAAATCAAGTGGAAATAACTCAAAAAGGCTCGGAATGCTCAACGAAAGCACAATACAAAAATTGACGCAATTTGGAGCGCTGAAATGTATGGGGTGCGTGTGGACTGTAGGAGTGGCCAATTGAAGCGTGAAAAATACCAATGGATTCAGAAGAGGTCCAAAACAATGACCCACTGGCGTGTGTAGCATTTAATGGAGATTAAGAAGGTGCCGTGATGCAATGAAATTACGGTGAGATTCTAGAAATTGACAATTGCGGATTGGCATGTCACCGTAACGTGGTGGCCATCAAAAATGAAAAAACAAATTCCCAGACGAAGGATAATAATGTGGAAACCCAATCCTAGGGGTTCCAAGATGTCCCCTCCAAAGTTGTTCCAAGCGATCTAGGGGTTTCAGGATGTCCCAAGATGATTCAAATGTGATTTAACATGTTATATTTATAGTAAACAAGTCATAAACCAAATAGGATTGGGTTTCCACGTTATTATCCTTCAGCTGGGAAGTTTATTTCCACTTTTGATGGCCACTGCATCGCGGTGACATACCAATCCACAATTGTCAATTTCAAGAATCTCACCGCAATTTCATCGCGTCATGGTGCCTTCTTAATTGCCATTAAATGCTACACGCGCCATTGGGTCATTATTTTGGGCCTCTTATAAATCCAATGGTGATTTATACTCGTAAATTGGACAAATCTATATTCCATACGCGCCCAATACATTTCAGGGGTCCAAATTGCATTAATTCTTGTTTTGTGCTTTCGCTGAGCCATTCTGAGCCTTTTTGAGTTGTTTCCATTTGATTTGAAGCTTGTATATCCTACATATATTATAATAATCCATTTATAAAGAATCATAAAGAATTAAACACAACAATTTAGAGCTCAAAACAACACAATATCCTCAACGGTGAATAAAAAACACGAGCTAAGCATAAGCTAATTTCACTTTGATCTTTAACTCATTGTTTTGACCCTTGGATTGATACAATTGACTCTTGAACATTAATTAAAAAAATTTCACATATAAATACAAAATAACAACCTTAGGAACTCATTAAACAGATTATAATCCAACACAAGAGACTAGACAACACCTAGCTCAAGCTAATGTGCACTAGTTTTCTCGGTTGCACTCTAAATGCTCAAATTGAATCAAAACTCAAGTGAAAACACCATTAAACATTGTAAACACATACTTGGACACATAAATTATCATTTATCTCATTATCAAAACATATAGCACATGAATCTTCCTCAAAACTAGGCTAAAAAGGTTAGAATAGTAATGCTAGCATAAATACACCCAACATCACCACCCCACACTTAAAGCCTTGTTCTTCCTCAAAAAACTCTTCACTATAAACACCATGAGCTGGAAAAATTCCACACTTCTACAAAAAGCAAGAAACTCAATCCGATACTATAATGACTACACGGAATACAAGTTTACAACACTAAGCATGTTATACACAATTGAAAGCTCAAGAATCCTACTTCCAAAACATCCTAACCTCAAGAATGGACTCCACAAGTAGAAAACTCATGAATATTGCTCAATTAAAGACATCTTATAAATCACCCACATTCATCAAACATGTGCCCCTCACAACAAGAGAGTTACTCATAATCACTCACCATCAAGCAATTCATAACATGATGGGTATATGAATCAAATTATGATTACTGTCACAAGGAATTCACAAATTACACATAATGAACCATAGGCTTGCCCTTAGTGTAGTGCTCTACTAATATTGGAATGTAAATCTTAGGATCAATTAGGACTTTTCCGGATTGTAATGTAGGCTAAGGGATGGGTAGGAACTATTTGGGAATAGTGACTAACCTCTATAAGTTCTTTAATACACTATATTATATATTTAAAACCAATCTCCAACAAACAAATTGCACTTTTTTATCCACCCATATCTTTTATTTTTTCCCCATCTCTTTTAAGAATTTTCACAAACACATGGTGGGCGTATTGTTTATTCCTTTAAGATTTAATTTTTTTTCTACAATTATGGAAATATTTCTAACACCATTTATATCACTCCCAACCATAACACATCATTTATAAACACTAATAACTATTAGCTTGTGGTATCAATTTCACCTTTTTCTTCTTCAATTTCTCAAACTCCTTTCTCAATTATAGTTTTTTCAATTAAAGCACTTAGGAGCTTTTGGATAAATTATGGTCTATCAAAAAAGGGAATTAGGCTACATATAAAGCTACCAAAAAAAGGCTAAAGGATCCATAGGGTTAACTAGGATAATGCATAATGGGTAGGACAAATAAAAGGTATAAAACAAGGCTATCAAAGAAATGCCTAAATCATCTCCTAAACCCACACTCTTTATTTCGCTTTACACACACACTAGGCAAGTTCTAGACATCACATGCAACAAGGAATATACAAAAAGCCTTAAACGCACATGGAACATGCTCAACTCAATAGGATTATCATAGACTCCCAACCAAACAATAACATGAATTCAAAATTAAGCCATAAAGTACAAGAGTCACAAAAATGAGCCTAAAAGTCACAAAAATAGCAATTCTCCAAATCGCGCACTTTTACCACACAAAATACTTGCACCATGTAATAAAAATAGCACCAACAAGAATATCTCACTTATTCCTAACCTAATTTTTTAAAAATTGAGCCAAAAATTGGGAATTTCCCCACCCCACACTTAAAAATCTATTTTGTCCCCAAAGTAAATTTAAAAGTAAGAGATATAAATACTTCTTGAGGCCTCTAGGCCTAGCTAGTAGCATCTTTTTACATAAAGGGGGTCTAGGGAATCCCACACTCAGTCTTAGCCATGCTCCTTAGCTCAGCTTTTCGGTACTCAGACTTCCCATTAACTTGTGACTTAACCTTAAACAAAAAAAATACGTAAAATAAAAACTAAAAATTAAAAAGAAAACATACCTACTTTAACTTGGGTTGCCTCCCAAGCAGTGGCTGATTTAGTGTCGCGACACGAACCAGCTCAACTCAACCAAATTTCTTCATTTTTTTCCTCACACTTGTAGGTCATCTTCTTATTCTTTTCACCCCTCTTGGGGGTAACTTTCTAGAGCAATAGATTTTTCAAATTTATCTTTTTCAAGCTCATCCACGTTTATCATGTCAGGCTTAGGTGGTAGAAGTTTAGGCTACTTAATCAAGTAGTCTAAAGTGGCCTTTGGTGGATTAACCACCTCATACTTTTCCCCTTCAATAACATTGTTCATACATAAATCTATAACTTGGGACGTTACATTGGGTTCTTTGTAAATATCAAATACCATATCTTCATCATCTACCCTCATCTTGAGCATGCCTTTTCTAACATCAATCAAGGCCTCTCCAATTGATAAGAATGGTCGCCCCAAGATGATTAATATTTATTCATCTACCTTAAAATCAAGAAAATAAAAGTCAGCAGGTATAATGAATTTACCAACCCATATGAGGACATCCTTTATTACTCCTTCTGGATATTTTATGGATCTGTCTGCGAGCTGCAAAACCACTGTGGTCGATCTAGGCTCTCCCAACCCCAATATTTTAAACAATGATAGGGGTATCACATTTATGCTCGTCCCTAAGTCACTCAGTGCATGGGCCACTTTTCTTTCAATTTGAATTGGGATAGCAAACTTTTCCTGATCTTTTAATTTCTTAGGAATTTCTTGTGTCTTTAACGAACTGTACTCTTCAGTGAGTGTTATTGCTCCCACATCTTGCAATTTCACTTTCTTCACCACCACATCCCTCAAGTACTTTTAATACTTGGGCATACTCTGCAAAATACCTAAAAGAAGTAAATTAATATGCAGCTCTCTAAATGTGTCAAAAATTTTTTTGAATATAACGTCCTCCTTTGCTTTTATTTGCCTCTGAGGGAAATGTAGTGGCGGTAACTTTTTCTTTCAAGTACTCAGACTTTCTTGAATTTTCAGCAACTCTGTCATTTACCTATTGGGCTACCATATTAGCATTTACCTCCTTTTTTGCCTTTAGAGGTTCTCCTTGAAACTCTTTACCACTTTTTAAGGTGATTGCTATAACCTACTTTGGATTTTTTATATCTGCTGACAAATCAACTTATGGTCTAGTATTTAATGCTTGCTGCAACTGTCCAATCTAAAACTCTAAGCTTCTTTGAGCAGCTTGCGAATTTTTCAAGTCTGAAGAAAACTGTGCCTAATTAGCTAAGAGTTGTTTCATTATCTCCTTCATGTTGCTAGTTGACTGATTTAGTTAGGCTTGTGGCTGTGGGGTATTCAATAATTGATTTGGTGGCTAAGTCTACCGCTTCATGTTATAGGCATTACCATAATTTGGCCTTTGAGCATTGCCTTCATAGATCGCAGATTTAGGATTTAAAGCACACATGGCCGCTGAATGGCTATTATTTCCATAGACCTCACACCAACCTTCTGCTTGTTGGATGGCATTGAATGTGGATACAGGTTGTGCTGCTCCCAACTTTATGCTACTGAATTATATGTTGATTAAATTCTGTAATGCAAAAACCTGTCCTAATAAGGCTGTGAATTGGTCCACCTCTAATACACTCGTACTTCTTTTTGTGGCACTTCTAGAATCTGAATGCCATTAATTTTCCTTATGCTATGCATTTCAACAATGTGTACAGCTCATCATAATTGAATTACAGAGCTTGACCATCTGTGGCTGAATCTAACAAAAGCTTTGTATTGTGATCAAGAGCTTCTACAAAAGTGTCAGCAAGCACCTCATTGGACTGCTGGTGGTGTGGACAATCCCAAAGAAGAGCCTTAAAATGTTCCCAAGCATGATAGAGATTTTTATCAGGCTTCTATTTGAAGCTCACTATCTCACTGTGAAGTCTTGTAGTCTTACTTGATGGAAAGAATTAGATGAGAAACTTTCTGAATAAGTCATTTATTCTATGATATAATTGAATTGGCTGGCTCCGCATTCAACTACCTTTTAGGTTCCCCTAAAAATGAATGGGGAAACAGTGTCAGCCTCAAATAATCTATACTCACCCTAATTGGATTGAATGTATCAGTAAGCTCAATAAAGGTCTGCAAGTGGACTTGTGGATCCTCGTATAAAAGCCTTGCAAACTATCCACTGCTAATAAGAAGCTGCACCATATTGTGTTTTAACTCAAAATTCCCCCCAGCTGTTGGTCTTTTAATTGGGGAAGTCAAGTTGATCGAAAGTGGGACTGCCACTTCCCTAACTGTCCTACAAGTTGCTTGTTTTTCAGCCGTTAGAGTAGTATTCTCTTAGTCTTCTTAAATTTGAGGAATTCTGGGGAGAAGAATTCCTTTTCTTCTGCATTGGTGAAAGTCTTGCTCGGGTTCAGGGCTTGTTTTACCAATTCCCGATCCTTGCCAACTTATCAACCCAAAACCCTTTTTTCTGTAATAACAAAACCAAGATCAAGCATAAAAACACCAAATAAATCTAAAAGTAAAACTAAAATAAACAATTTTCAAATTGCAAGTCCCCGACAATGGTACCAAAAATTTGACAGCGCCTAAGCACAGACACAAGTGTATGTGGTCTTATCAAGTAATATAGTGGCCTTCAAGAAAGCCGAATATAGATCCCACAGGGACTTATTTTGACAACTATCTAATTCTAGTTTAACAATTGAGATAACGTAATCAAGAAGAGTGTTAAATAATTATAAACTAAAACTAAATTAAAGAATGTGGAAATTAAAGTCTTGAAACTATCTATAAGAAAAACCCTAGGGTTGAAGCACTTTGAACAATCATACTATGTTACTGAATTTCATTCGTTAACTTGTTTATCTTGGTTATTGATTTGTAGGGTTAATTGCATGATTATGATTTCCTAACCTCTAATCCTTTACCTCAGTTGAAATTTACAACTACATCGTTGAGCGGGGATGTAATAGTTCACTTAAGTTATTAAAGATGTCATCCTACATTTGAATCAAGTAAGACATCTACGTACATCACTGTCCTAGATACTAATTTGAATTTCTTATTTCATAAAGTAATACAAACCCTACTTTATTTATTCCTATGTTGTATCTCCCTTTCCATCTCCCGAGTTTAAAAGGTTGACAATTGATGTATTTTAAGGTCCGCGAATCCTTAAAATAGTTAAAAAAAAAATAATAAACAAACCACCAATAATAATAATCAAATAAAACAAACTTAATTCAAAACAATAGTACTCATGTTCTTGGCTTCAACTCTGAAAAAAGGAGTTTTTAGCCACTCATAGCCATAATCAACATCCATATAATTGTATGAATGATTAAGCCATAAAGAAAGCTAAATTAAATAAATAAAAACCTAAAAAGAAGTTCTGGTTGCCTCCAAAATTGTTCCAACCAATCTAGGGGTTCCAAGATGTCCCAAAATGATTAAAATACGATTTAACACATTATATTTATAGTAAACAAGTAATAAGACAAATAGGAATGGGTTTCCACGTTATTATCCTTCTGCTGGGCAGTTTTTTCTGCTTTTCATGGTCACCACATCTCGGTGACATGCCAATCCACAATTGTCAATTTCCAGAATCTCACCGCAATTTCACTATGTTGTGTCGCCTCCTTAATCGCCATTAAAGGCTACACGCACTAGTGGGTCATTACTTTGAGACTCTTCTGAATCCAGTGGTATCTTTCACGTGTCAATTGGCCACTCCTACAGTCCATGCTCGCCACTTACATTTCAGGGGTCCAAATTGTGTCAATTTTTGCATTGTGCTTTCGTTGAGTCATTCCGAGCCTTTTTGAGTTGTTTCCACTTTATTTGAAGCTTTTATATCCTCCATATATCATCATAAACCATTCAAAAATTATCCTATAGAATTAAACACAACAATTTAGAGCTCAAACCAACACAACATCCTCAGCGGTGAATAAAAAACACTAGCTAAGTATAGGCTAATTTCACTTTGATCTTTAACTCATTGTTTTAACCCTTGGCTTAATCCAATTGACCCTTGAACATTAACAACAATTTTTTTCATGTATAAATACACAATAAGAACCTTAGGAACTCATTAAACACATTATAATCTAACATAAGAGACTAGACAACACCTAGCTCAAGCTAGTCACACTAGTTTTCTCAGTTGAACTCTAAATGCTCAAATTTAATCAAAACTCATGTGAAAACACCAATAAGCATTGTAAACACATACTTCAACACATACATGCTCTTTTATCTCATTATCAACACATCTATCACATGAATATTCCTTAAAACTAGGTTTAAAAGGCTAGAATAGTAACACTAAAATGCATAAATACACCCAACATCAGAGTGGTTGTTCAAGAAATGGTTAAATAATCTGTAGGTGTTGAGGTGATGAAGAAGAATAATTTGGATCTTATACTTATGCAGATTAAGGATGATGTGGGTCAGCAAAAGTTTATGGCTTTTGATATTGGGTGAGATGGCATCTTGAGATATCAAGGAAGGATGTGTGTCGCTAATATGGATGGGTTGTGATAAAGGATTTCGACCAAAGCTCCTGAGTTTCGATATACAATTCACTTGAGTTTGACCAAAATATATCACGACTTGAAGAAAATATACTGGTGGAATAATATAAAGAGGGATGTGGTAAATTTGTTGCTAAGTGTATGGTTTGTCAGTAAGTCAAGGTTGAGCACTTGAGACCTGATGATATGCCATAAGAGATAGATTTCCTTATGTCGAAGTGGGAGATGATCAACGTTGTGCCTAAGCAAACACGTAAGTGTACGTGGTCTCAGTAAGTATTATAGTGGCCTTTTACAAGCTAAGTATCGATCCCTCAGAAACTTTCCTTAACAACTATCCCAGACTAGTCCAACTATTAAGATTAACTCAGTGCTAACGTAACCACAAGATTGTTTAAGAGTTACAACTAAAGTAAAATTAACAATGCAGTAAATTAAAGGTTTGAAAAATCAATAAGGACAATCCCAGGATTATATCACTGCAAACAATCATACTATGGTATAGAATTTCATTGGTTCGGTTACTAATCTCGGTTATTGGTTCACAGGATTCATACTATAACTATGGCCTTCTAAACCTCTCGTCAAATGTCTAACTTATCCCCATAACTACATCATTGAGAGGGGATGTGAGAACAAAGTTAAATAAGTTCATATTTCATTCCATACATGAACCAAATAGAGAACATGGTATATTCCGATCCTAAATGCAAATTATAACGTCATTCTATTAGAAGATTACAATTCTATTCTATCTATCCCACATTCTACCCTCTTGTTCCTCCTTCTAGGTTCACAAGATGATTATGTATGTATTACAATGTTCATGAAGCCTTAAAATAGTGATAAAAAGTATAAATAAACAACCAAAATCATAAAAATCATAACCAAATGAATTCATAACAATAGAAATCATGTTCTTGGTCTTAACCCCAGAAATGGGTGTTTAGCCGATCATGGACATAACCGTAATCACAATGAAATGAATACATTTTAAAATCGATAAAATAAAAAAATAATTAAATATAAACCCTAATAAAATTGTTATCCAGGGTCCCTTCAAGTCCCAAGGTCGTCCAAGGTGTGAAACATAACAATAAGTGCCTTATTTAAGTAGGACCAAAGCTGTTGATTTTGACATAGGGTTGTGCCACACCCTTATCATTTTTCCTAGGGTCCATGGCATGACATAATCATGGTTAAATACTGGAAGTAATCATTTAGGATCCCCTAAATTCCATGTAATGGCCCTAACGCAGTGTCTAAGGTCCGTGGCACACCAATGACTCCAAAACATCCGTTTTTTGTCAAATCTAGTCCCAAGTATTTGTCTATCCTTTCCAAGCTTTTTTGGTGTTGTTTACACTAGATTTACAGCTTTTGTATCATCTATATATCATAATTATCAACTAATAAAGCAACCTATATCATAAAACACCACGAATTAGAGCTCAAAATAAATAGACGATGAACTAGTAACTTAATCTAAGAGTACTAGTTTTGTCCTTTTGATCTATAACTTAGTTTTGACAATTGGCTTGTTTCAATTGAACCTTAAACAATATAAAAAAGTTATTCCACACAAAATTATACAATCATACACTAACTCAGTACACACTCTAGAATCCTTCGAGAGCAACTAGAACAGTATATAGCTCAAGCTAGTAACACTAGTTTTCTTGTCTAAACTCTAAGTGACCTAATTAATTCCAAAATTGTTTGAAACACACCTTAAATATTATAATTAAGTAGTTTATTACTTATATGCTCAATTATCAAAATATTTACTCATTATGCACACAAGAAGTCCTCAAAACAACGCTAAACAAGTAGAGATAATGACACTTAGGTGCATAAATCCACCTAAGATCATCACCCCACACTTAAAGCCTTGTTCGTCCTCGAACAACTCTTTAATCTAAGCATCATAATCAAGGAAGAATCCACACTTCTACAACAAGCAAGATATTCAAGTAAAATATGCAAGTTTTTACACTAAGCCTTTTATATACACAATTAAAAGCTCATGAACACTACTTCATAATATCCTAACCTCAAGAATTAACTCATCAAGTTGGCAAACTCATGCATATAACTCAACCAAAGAGATCATACAACTCACCCAACTATGATCAAATATGTGCCCTCACCATAAAAGAGTTGCCCGTAATCACTCACATGGATGAAATTTATCACAAAATAGGTATACGAATCAATTTATGCTCACTCTTACAAATAATTCACAAGTTACACAAGATGAACCATATGCTTGCTCTTAGTGTAGTACTTTACTAATATTAAAACGTAAAATATCAAGATCAAGTAGGACTTTTAGGGTTGTAATATATGTAAAAGGTCGGGTAGGAACTATTTTTTCTAAGAATAGTGACTATATTCCCTAAGCTCTTTAATACATCACACATATCAACTAAATCCACCTCTAACGACCAACTTCCACCTTATCTACCTTCACACATAACATTTGTTTTACCCTATCTCAATAAGTAAATTCACATATAATGCGTTAGGGAGTATTCTACTTAATACATTATTCAATTTTGAACAATATTTATTCTTTTCATTACACAACTCCTAACCACAAGAAATTAATTTACTACACCTATAGCTACTTCTCGGGGTCTCACTTTCACCTCTGTTCTTCTCATTTTTTACCCTCCTTAACTTATTAAGTTTTCACTAAAGAGCTTAGGAGTTATGGATTGAATTAAGTTCAACCAATGAAGGGGATTAAGCTACATATAAAGATGCCACAGAATTTGCTGAAGGATCAATAGGGCTCACTAGGATTATGCATAAGGGTAGGTCACAAAGGGTATGAAACATGGCTATCAAAGAAATGCTTATTTCATCTTCTAAACCCCCACTCTTTATTTTGCTTTGCACATACACCAGGAAAGTTCTAAATATCAAATGCAACAAGGAATATACAAACAAACCTCACACATATATGGTACATGCTCAAGTCTTACAATATCATTCTAGGCTCTTAACCAAGTAATCATATGAATTCAACATTAATCCAACAATGTTTAAGAGTCAAAAACTAGAGCCTAGAAGTCTCAAAAGCAGTAATTCGCATAATCAACATGCTCTACAATCAAACCAACTTACATTATACAATCACACATAGCACCAACAAGAGCATCTCACTTACCAAAACTAATTTTTTTTAAAATTTACTCCTAAAATAAAAATGGATTGTGGGTTCAAGGGTGTCCTAGTGGAAAAGAATCAAAAAGAACAAAGTATGCATCCACTCAATTGCCACCTACAAACTAAAAACTAAAAACTAAAAGGAAAATCTTTTTGTAATTTTTCAAATTTTTTTAAATTTGACCCAAAATCCAACTAAGAAAAAAACTTAGACCCTACCACTCACTTCACCCAAAAGCATGGAAATTTACCCACCCCACACTCAAAAGTATACTTTGTCCCCAAAGTTGATTTTAAAGTAGATATAGAAATACTCCATGAGGCCTCTAGGCCTACCTAGTAGCATCTTTAACATTAATTGGGGAACCTACACTTAGTCATTGCTATGCTCCCTGGATCGGGTTTTCGATACTCAGATTTTTCATCAACCCATAACTCAACAAATATAAAAACTATGTGATGTAACACTAAAAATACAAAAATTAAAACCTACCTTAACTTGGATTTCCTCCCAAGCAGTGCATGATTGACTGTGTCGGCATGACCCAACATCATTACTCAACAATTTTTCTTCATTCGTTTCCACCTACTCAAAGGCTATTTTTATATTTTTTCTGACCTCTTGAGTGTGTACTCTCAAGTTCAACAACTTTCTCAACAATATCCTTTCAGGCTTATCAATCATCATAAGTTCAGGCTTAGGTGGTGCCTTGGGCAACTCAATAAGACTATTCAAAGAGGTCTTTAGTGGTGCACTTTCTACTACCCCACACTTATCCACTTCCATCACTGTAATCATACATAAATCTTTGTAGTGAAAAGGTGGATTAAGTGGCTTATACACTCTGAAAACCACCGCTTCATCATCCAATCTTATTATAAGAGTGCCCTCTCTCAGATCTATCAACGCTCTTTCCATGGCTAAGAATGGATGTTCTACATCTAAATCCATAATAATAAAATCATCTAGAATTAAAAACTTACCAACCATTATGAGGATGTCGTCAATTATTCCTTCAATCTTAACTATGGTCATGCCTGCCAATTGGATCATCAAAGGTCTTGGTCTTGGCTCACCCAACAACAGTTTTGAACATAGATAGAGACATCAAATTTATACTCTCCCCCCAAATCACTAAAGGCATGTACACTACATCATTACAAATCTAAATGGGGGTGAAACTCCCTAGGTCTTTATGCATTTTTGGGCATCTTTTAAGTTACCACAAAGCTGTCTCTTTGTTAGTTCCACGGTCTCATTATCTTATAGCTTAACTTTATTAGTCACCATATTCTTCAAGTACTTAGAGTACTTGGGATTCCTTGCTAAGCATCTAGAAGAGGAAGGTTAATATGAAGTTCTCTGAACGTGTCAAAGAACTTCTTGAAACAAGCATCTTTTGTGGCTTTCTTGAATCTCTATAGGAATGGTGGCGGTGGTTTGTTATTCACTTATTCATCAAACTTTGTTTTTGGGTACTTAGACTTTCCCAAATTTTCAGCAACTTTGTTTACAACCGGTTGAGGAAGCAACTCTGCATCTACCTCTTTATTTGTCTGTGGAAGCCTATCATTCAACTCTTTACCACTCCTTAATGTGATTATCATTACTTGTTTTGGAGGTTAATTCTCACTTGGAAAACCATATTGAGGCTTGGTATTTTGTACCTACTGTAATTAAGTTTCATTGTCACTTGTAAAACCACCTTGAGGCCTTGTATTATGTGACTATTGTAATTTCCCCAACGGCTGCTTTAACTATTTCTGTCCATTGTCTAAAAAATTGATGGATTCTAGGATTTACATAACATAAATCTATAGAGTCTATAGAGAATTTGATTATGCATAGCTAAAAGTTGGGTGGCTAAGGCAGTGATGCCATCAACTTTAATTATCCCTGCAACCCTTTTCATCAAGCTCCTCGAGGTATCACCATGCCAATTTGGATTTCTTTGGGAAATCTAGTTCAATAAGGTGTATAGCTCATCATATATCTTTAAAGCTTGACCACCTGTATTTGAATCTAGAAATATTTTTGTGTTATGGTCAAGTGACTCAATAAAGGTTTGAGCTAGTACCTTATTGGACTGTTGGTGATGTAGACAATCTCAAAGAAGAAACTTAAATCTCTCCCAGGCATGATATAGGTTCTCATTTAGCCATTGCCTGAAGCTCAAAATCTCACTATGAAGTCTCACAGTCTTGTCAGATAGAACAATTGGATGAGGAACTTCCAGGCTAAGTCATCCCAAGTTATGATTGAACCTACCAGCTTAATATTTAACCACTTCTTTGCTTTCCCTAAAAGTGAGAAAGGGAAGAATGTCAGCCTTACATAATCAGCTGACATACTCGTAGGTATGAACATATCACTAATCTCTAAAAAGCTCTACAGATGGACTTGCGTATCATTAGGTGATAGCCTGATGAATTTTCCACTACTGTGCAAGAGCTACACCATGTTCTACTTTAATTCAAATCTACCTCCAGGAGTCGTTCTATGAATGACGTAGGTCACATTAGTCATAAGTGGGATCACCACTTCACAAACTGTCCTGTGGGCTGGTGAATCCTTATACATGGGAGCAGGAATGTCCTGTCCTTTATGAATTTGCAGTATTCTATAGAGAAGTACTTTGTCTATCCTTTATTGGTGTAATATTTGCTTAGGATCAGGGCTTAATTCAACCAACTCCCTATCTCTGGACAACTTACTACTCTACTACTTGTTTCTGCAAATTTAGACGCCAAGATCAAGTAAAAATCACCAAAGAAATCAAAAATTAAAAACAAAACCATTATGATTGCCAAATTACAAGTCCCCAACAATGGCACCAAGAACTTGTTGCACCCAAGAGCACATACAAGTGTGTATGGTCTCACCAAGTAATGTAGTGGTATTTTACAAACCAAGTATCAATACATTAGAGACTTGTATTAAAACTATTCAGACTAGTCCAACTATTAAGACAAACTTAGTGCTAATCTAACCACAAGATTGTTTAAAAGTTACAACTAAAGTAAAACTAACAATGTGGTAAATTAAAGGTTTGAATAATCAATGAGGACAAGCCTATGGTTAAATCACTAAAAACAATCATACTATGATATTTAATTTCATTGTTTAGTTTAATTATCTTGGTTGTTGGTTCACAGGGTTCATACTATGACTGGCTTTCTAAACCTCTTGTCAATTATCTAACTTAGCTCCACAACGACATCATTGAGCGGGGATGTAAGAACTAAGTTAAATACATTCATATTTCATCCTTAATTTAACCAAATAGAACACATAGGTATATTTATATCCTAAATGCAGATTATAACTTCATTCAATTAGAAGATTACAATTCTATTCTATCCATCCCACGTTTTATCCTCTTATTCCTTCTTTTGGGTTTACAAGATGATAATGTATGTTTTATAAGGGTAATTAAGCCTTAAAATAGTGATAAAAATTATAAATAAACAACCAAAAATGATGAAAAATCATAACCAAATCAATTCATAACAATAGAAATCATGTTCTTGGCCTTAACCCCAAAAAAGAGTGTTTAGCCGATCATAGACAAAATCGAGTCACAATTAATGAATCCATATTGAAATACATAAAAACCAAAGTAATGTAATAAAACTTCAATTTTTGTATTATAAATAATCCCTTAAAGTCCCAAGGTCACCCAAGGTGTGAAACATAACAACTAAATGTCCTATTTATAGTAGGACGAAAGCTGCCGATTTTGACATAAGGCCGTGCCATACCCTTGTCATGGTTTGGGTATTTTACACTACATAATCATGGTTATATACTGGAATTTATCACTTAGGATACCCCCAAGGATGTGGCACAGACTTAACGGGGTGCCTAAGGTCCATGGAACGTCATTGACTCCACAACATCTATTTTTTGTCAAATCTTGTCCCAGGTTTTTGTCCATTCTTTACATGACTTGTGGTATTGTTTTCACTTTATTTACATATTTTTTATCATCCATATATCATCATTATTAACACATAGCTCAAGCTACTAACACTAGTTTTCTTGTCTAAACTCGAAGTGACCAAATTGATTACAAACTTCTTTGAAACATACCTTAAACCTTATAATCAAGTAGTTTAACACTAAGATTCTGAATTATACAAATATTACTCATCAATAAGTCCTCAAAACAAGGCTAAACAAGTAGAGATAATGACACTTAGGTGCATAAATAAACCCAAGATCAATCAATCTGGATTGCAATTAGTGTTGTCCTATTTGGTTTATTGTGGATAGAATGACTAAGTCTATTCACTTCTTTTCTGTGAGGACTAACTACTCAGGAGAGGACTATACCAAGTTGTTCATTCAGGAAATAGTAAAGTTGCATGTTGTGTCGGTATCCATTATTTTAGACTGAGGTACACAATTTTATTCTAACTTTGGGTGTTCTTTTTAGAAAGGTTTGGGTACCCAGGTGAACCTAAGATCCACTTTCCACCCTCAAATAGATGGATAAGCATAACGTACTATTTAGACTTTGGAGATATACTAAGGGCCTGTGTGATTGATTTTAAGGGGAGTTGGGTTGGCCATTTGCCTCTTATTGAGTTTTCTTATAACAATAGTATCATTCTAGCATTCAAATGGATCTTTTTGAAGATTTTTATGGTAGAAGATTAGGTATTCTATTGTATGGTTTAAGGTGGGTGAGACTAGGTTGTTTGGCTTTGATTCATCCTATTTTCCATGTATCTATGATGGAAAAGCTTGTGGGTGATCCTACTTTTATAGTTTCTATTGAGGGTGTTGGTGTGACAAATTCATTGTCACTACTAGAAAACTGCTTATTACCTCGGGATTTTACCTAGGTAATAATATCGCAGGAAATACATGCAGATTTACCTACGAAATTATTAAATTCGTCAATATTAAAATATATTACTTACGAACTATATATTTGCAATAAATTCCGCGGGTAAATTTGGTGCCATATTGCGTAAATTTCGTACTTGCGACATTACCGAGGGAAATATATCGACGGATATTTTATATCTAGGTAAATCCACATGTATATGGACAAATATATATATTTTTTAAATCCGTATAAAAATTCCCAGGTAATTTATCCTACAGATTTACTTAGAGATATTTTGGTGAAAATTTATGTAAAGAATTTATTACCTAGAAAATTATTTGGGGATTTTATGCTGCGAATTTTGCTGGAAATTTATTCTTGGGGATTTACCTGCGAAATTATTACTTACAACATTACCTGGGGAAATGTATCGGCGGGTATTTTATCTCTAGGTAAATCCGTAGGTATATGAACAAATGTATATATTTTTTAAATCCGTAGAAAAATCCCCAGGTAACTTATCCTACGGATTTACTTAGAGTTATTTTGGTGAAAATTATGTAATGGATTTTAATACCTGAGAAATTATTTAGGGATTTTGTGCTGTGAATTTTGCTGGGGATTTATTCTTGGGAATTTACCTGCAAAATTTTGTACTTGTGACATTGCCTGAGGAAATGTATCGACAGGTATTTTATCTCTAAGTAAATCCGCAGGTATATGGATAAATATATATATTTTTTAAATGTATAGAAAAATTCTCAAGTAATTTATTCTATGAATTTACGTAGAGATATTTTGGTGAAAATTTATGTTATGAATTTTATTACATGAGAAATTATTTTGGGATTATGTGCTGCGAATTTTGCTGGGAATTTATTCTTGAGGATTTACTTGCGAAATTTTGTACTTGCGACATTACCTAGGGAAATGTATCGGTAGGTATTTTATCTCTAGTTAAATCTGCACTTATATGGACAAATATATATATTTTTTAAATCCATAGAAAAATCCCCAGATAATTTATCCTATGGATTTTCGTAGAGATATTTTGGTGGAAATTTATGTAATGAATTTTATTACCTGAAAAATTATTTTGGGATTTTGTGCTATGAATTTTGCTGGGGACTTATTCTTGGGGATTTACTTGCGAAATTATTACTCGCGACATTACCTTGGGGAATGTGTTGCTACAAATTTAGCTGAAATTATTTCTTGAAAATTTACCTATGAAATTATTACTTGAAAAATTATTTGAGAATTGTGTTGCTACAAATTTAGTTGAAATTATTTCTTGGGGATTTATGTAGGATTTTTGTGACTTGAAGAATAACGGATAAAAGGATAGGAAAAGGATAATGGATTATTGTGACTTCAAATTTATTTTGGTGAGTTGAAGAATAATGCAATTTTTGCTACAAGTTTAATAGAAAAAGAATAAACATGAAGAATAAAATAATAAAATTAAAAAAATTAGACATTAAATCGGTAGACACATATTATCAAGAAAAAGAAGAGTCTATTTCAAATTATTGTTAGCGTTGATTTTAAAGTAATATATTATGTGCCATATTTTTATTTGCACAATTTATTCATAACTAATCTGAGAATAATTATATTATTTGTTTTACTATTATTATTATTGTATTAATCCGCAACCTTAGTCAATTTAATTTTTTCTAATTTATTTATTTTCTAGCCTGATTGTGCCAATTTATAACAATTTTAGCCTAATTTTATCCAATTAATTACAATCCTAGCCCAAATTATGACCAATTGAACTCAATTTCAAATTCCATTCAATTGTTCTAAACTTTATGTTATATTAGTTGAAATTGGAAAAATATATAGGGAATTTAATTTATCACTTGTTCTATGAAAGCAAGTTGTTGAGACTTTAAGGGGAGGATAATATTCACTTTTTTTCGATTTTTTTTTTCACTTTATAAGATTTGGGGTGTTTGGTCACAAAAATTCCAAAAATAATTCCAAAATTATTTTCTGTTGTTTTCACTTTTTCCAATTCCAATTCAAATTTTTATTATTATTATATATTAATCTAAATTTTTTAATATTACACAAAGCCCATCTTTATTAAATGTAGCTATCCATCCACCAACAACCATGAAAAAATTGACATGAACTTTTCATGAACTTTAAGCTGAAAAATTACAAAATAATATGCGATGAACAAATTGAACAATAGGTAAACAAATGTAATAACAAGTTCACATGTTTACAGCCTCAACGAAAATTCCAAATCAATAGAATGTAGCAAATATTTCAAAACAAGGTATAAAAATACTTTGGGTTAAAATTAACATGACACGAGTGCGGCACCAAAAGTGAAAAGTTTGAGTAACTTAGATAAAAATTTCTATTTAGATGCAAATAAATTACAATGTGGAAGTACAATCCTACGTGGAAGGCGGATAAAGTAGACCCATGATATCACATTTTTTACCTAAATCATCCATTAGATGAATCTAGTTAACTATGTAATCTGAACAAAATGCATTGTGTTCAAATTGATTTTCAAGCTTTCACCAGCCATTCTGTGTAAAGTTTCCCTCAAAATTCAATTAGCAAAATTGAAAAATCGGCACAGAGTTCATCAAAGTAATGTCCAAGGAATTACAGATGAAATGAACATCAATTATAGAAGGGAATCAGGTAAATTAGTTATTTGGGCAATTTTGATTGTTTTTGAAAGGTCAAAAAAAACTTTTCAAAAGTCAAAAAAATCTTCCAAAAACACATGGCCAACACAACTCCAACCTAACTTCAACTTCAACTCCAATTCCAACTCCAACTTCAAAAAATTTTAGTTTTTATGGTCAAGCACCTACTTAGAATTTTTGAGAACAAAGAAAATATCCTAAAAATAACATGTCATTTCACCTTGACCACCAATAACATAATTATACTCCCTAAATATCTTTATAAATTAATAATTCTTTAACTAGGATTTTCTGGTTTGAGTCCTTGGGATGAAAAAAATCCCGTTGGGAGCATTACTCCCAGAATGAGCCCTGCAACGCATGATCCGAATTAGTCAAAGCTTCAATACGGGTACTGGACACTGAACATCGGATGGAAACCAAAAGAAAAACACTTTCTTAATAAAGTATTTTAATTTATTCTTTCTTAATTTTTGTATATGAAATTTTATATTCGATAACGTCTATAAATATACTCTAAGTCACAATAGTTAAACTCATTATATTTACTTTTACCTATTTCAGTTAATATTTTATGCTCTTCTTAAAATAACATTAAGTAAGTGATTATTTTACTAATTTATCCTTGTCATTGGTACTTTAAAAATCTACATTAACTATTAAAACATCATTGAGATTGAGAACTGCTAATTCTAGAACAAGTAAAAAGGAAAAATTATTTTAATATACTTAACAAGTAAAAGGGAACAATATCCCACTTAGACATGATTAATAGTATATATTTCAATAATATCCCACTTAAACTTTAAATCGTGCTAACAAATACTTTATCTAAACACACGATTAATAAATATTTCCCAACACATAATTTATTAATTTCATAAATTCCATTCAATTTAACCAAAAAATTTATTAATTTTTCAAATTTCATCTATACAAAAAAATTGGACAAAAACATGTCTCCCTTTTTTTTCACATTGACACCTCAATTAAACTCTCCACCTTTTCCTCTCAATTCTCTAAGCAGAGGCCTTCTCAATTCTCAATTCTCTAAGCAGAGGCCTTCTCAATTCTCAATTCTATAAAAAAAATACGTGATATACAAAAATTAGAGGTTTTCTCTTTAGCTTCAAAACTTTGTCAATCAAAATCAAAGATATTCGAGGTTAGTTTCTTTAGATTCTACTGTAAACTTCATAATTTTTTCATTTGCAAAGGTCCCTACTCAATATTTTGAAGTGAAAGGTTCTGATTTTGTATGTATACTCTGTTTTGGCTAGTTTTTTTATTTTCTTATTTTTGTACTTAAACTTGATTTCAGTCACTGAGGGACTGTCTACGGGTTTGATGTCGTTATGGTTGTTAATGCTCATAGAAGGTTGTTAGTGCTAACTAAACAATTTGCTTGGAATTCTGCTGGAGTATGACTTTCTCTGTTTATCTTGATGATATTGTTGTATTCCCTGTATAGTTTTCCCTGTACTACATGCACGAGACAAGTTGAGGAATTAATGAAAAACTATATATGTCAACCTGAATTTATCGAGTTTTCCCTATACTGCATACACATCTTTTATGCCTAAATTTCACTAGAAGATGGTCTAAGGAAAGTGGACAATTGATAAAGATGAAGGGGGCCTCTTGTTTACTTTACTGAATGAGTACTATATATTCCTCAACTATTGAGTCCTTTCTTACCTATACACATCTTATCTATAATTAACTTTTGTCCCAATCAAAAAATAGAAGCAAATTGGAAAAGAAGGGGAACAAAGACTTTCATGAAAATGATTTTATTTGGAGTTTAATGAGTCTGTCGATTGTGGACTGATAAGTGTAAGCAGAATATTTCAAGATTAAGTTTGAAGTTAAATTTATACCCTAGATCTTTTTTACAATCTTGAATAATTCTCTTCTCGATCATGAGCAAGATTATGGATTTGAGTTAGCTTTGCTTTCTGAAATAGTAATTTTCTCGTTATTAGAGAG
This sequence comes from Capsicum annuum, assembly GCF_002878395.1. Classification (NCBI taxonomy): domain Eukaryota; kingdom Viridiplantae; phylum Streptophyta; class Magnoliopsida; order Solanales; family Solanaceae; genus Capsicum; species Capsicum annuum. The sequence goes on from NC_061121.1 coordinate 98,851,844, forward strand.
AAGAAGGAACCAATTAGTCCCAAAGTTTATTTCTTTATCATGGTATCAGATGAGTTTTGTTTTCCATGTTGTACCCCCTCTGTCTTACTATCCATTCTCTAGATGTTCAATCATGGACGTGCGGGAGTGTTTAATTAGCTATTGTATCTTACATGTTATGAATAACAAAATTGATACAGAAAGTTACATATTGTTATAGGAAGATGTCAATTTAACATCACAAATCATAGCATAACCCTCTAAACTACATATGGATTTTTTTTTCAAGTTTTAACCTAGCTATACTACAATAAAAGTGAGTTTCAAAATCTTTTGCAATTCTTGAGCAAGACAATACACTTTAAGAACACCTTTTTTTCCAAATTCATATTCATCTTCGGCCTGTTTCATTAATTTGAAGAATGATGGATCAGTGAGCCAATGTAGTTCCATAATAAACCTCTTTATATCTTCCTCTTTGTTCACCTCTTTAGATTTTCCTCTTAGTTTTCCCTATATAGATCTTCACTGAAAAACTGTAAGTGAAAGGTCTATGTCAAGTTGAATTGTTTCATCATGTTGGTTGACTTTGAACTTTATGCCATCATATACCTGTTGTTTAACTTTGTACTTTATTCTATCATCCATCTAGATCTACTGCTGTATTTGTTGGTCTTAAGGACTTTGAAATATGATAATGGTCCTGTAAATGCTTTTTCAGTTGGAGTTAGGCATCTCAGACATGCCTGTGGTGCTTAATCAAGTGGTACTGTCTTAATTGAGTGTCGAATTTAGGCATCTCAGACATGCCTGTGGTGCTTAGCTTGCTCTTTTGGTAAATCCCTTTTTTTTGTTTTCCTGTGGAGGGGTGTAGAAATAGTTTGCTTCTTTATGGAGTAATTCTTTAGTGCCATTGATAGCTGGGAGAAACTCACATGTTATTACATCTAAGAAAAGAAAAGAAATAAAGAAAAATATCATGTGTTGCAGGGTCTAGGTATTGTATGAGTCAGGGTATGACTTGTTACCACCAGTAATAGGTCATCAGAAGACTCGCGAGATAATACTGTGTATAATAAATTTCATTACTCAGGTAACAAGTCCTTTTAATGAGTCATTATGTTAGACGATGACTCGTTACCAACACTCGGTCTCCGGCCATAACTATTTCCATAGTGTCCTACCCTTCCAAGTCCTTATCAATCCTCACTACGTGTCATATAAATTAGGTCTCATTGTATTAGTCGTTATGATAACAGAAACCCAACTTCTTTTTGTACCTATGTTCCAGTGATAACGAGTCAAGTAACGACTCGTTAGGTGACCCTATGAGTAGTTACAACTCCTAGGTCACCCTTACATTGAAATCATAGGACAAGTGTTATTCTACTCCAAATTTTATCAGTGTAGTTCAAGTTACTCAAGAACAAGGCCAATTTATATTTTCCAAACATAGTGTAATCAAGGAATCTAAGAAATTTTGAACCATATTTAAGTACCAACTTAAAAGTTCAGAGCATTTAACTTACTTGATTTGTTGTTTATAGATTTATTGAGGGGGTACTATATAAGTTAAAGCTGGGGCTGAAATACCTGCAACCCCTTACTATCTGCCATAGAAGTAGCTCTACCCCCAAACTGCTTATATCAATATCTCCAACTGGTGTTATCCTATCAGCATTCTCAGTCGAAACAAAAAACCCCTCAAAGTTGGTCGCGCCTAAATATCAGTTAGAGTTCCAATAATCCTTCTATATAAAGAGGTATTTGGTAGAGCAATTAGACGAACCTCTATGTAGGGAAATATTGATTTAGTGTAGTTCTCAGAAATGCACCATCATCTGTAGATAAGTATATATTAGGGATGTAATTTTTGTAATAATAGGTTAAAGAGGTCAAAAAATGTAAATATTATTTTTTCCAAATAATTTTTGCATAATTGTACTCATTTAGTAGATGTATCTGTGACCTAATTGTCATCTGGTTCAATGATTTACTGTTGCTTAAGTTCTATGAAAATGAGAAGTTAGTCTATTAATAACGTAGCAACAGTTATTCTATAATCTAATATAATTTATGCTAATGATATATTTCTTACCACTTTTTATGGTCTGACTTAACATATTCTTATGCAAAATGAGTTTGAAAGAAAGAAACAAGAAATATTAGCTGCTCAAAGTGCATCAACTATGGATGGAGAAACTAATTCAACTAGTCATCCGACTCAGTTAAGTAAAATAGATATCTGGGTGCAATCTGTTGGTGGAAAGAAAAAACGAAGAGTCAAAGGTCTTGACTCCCTGGGTCGAGTGTAAAGGAAACTAACAGTTCAACATCAACTTTGTCAAAAGAAATTGATGAGATGATTAAGTCTCAGGTCGATGCTTCAAATTCTCATTTGCCTGCTCAGTTACAGAATGAGCGAAAGAAAAATAAGAGAATGAGAAGGGAATTACACATGTTGATGAAGCATGTATACAACAAATCATCTTCAAATGATGAACGCCCATCTCAATAAGACTACCAAGCTTATGAGGATGAAAGTGATGATGACTCTGATGACGTAAATGGAAGTGATAATCCCGATAACGTGAATGAAAGTTATTTTGACGCTGATGGTTGGTAGTTTTATTTAGGATTCAAGTTTGAAATATTTTGTTTTGGACCATTTATGAATCATATATTATTGATGTGGATGTTTTGGATTATGTGTTCTGTTAGCTATAATGGTTTACATTAAAGTTGTTTTGAATGATGATTTTGAGAATTATTGAAGGTTTTAAATAGATTTTGGATTAATTTGAAATGTTTCTAGTAATTTATGTGTGAATTATTTTCATGAAAATTCGTAGGTAAAATCATTTTTTAATGAAATTGTACCAAATAATTCATTTAAAATTTTGCTAATTAATCGCAAATAAATCCGCAAATGACGTACTTTCGGATTAATTTCCGCAGCTAAATTACCTAGAGATTTACTTGGCAATCTTCGTGGGGAATAATTTGTGATTGTTTTCATAAAAATCCGCAGGTAAAATCCGTTTTTATGAAATTTTACCAAATAATTCATGCAAAATTTTGATAGTTAATCGCAAATAAATCTGTAAATAATGTACCTGCGGATTTATTTCAGCAGCTAAATTACCTAGGGATTTACTTGGCAATCTTTGTGGGAAATAATTTGTGATTTTTTTTGTGAAAATTTGCAGGTAAAATCCTTTTTTATGAAATTTTACCAAATAATTCATGCAAAAATTTGATAGTTAATCGCAAATAAATCCGCAAATAATGTACCTATGAATTTATTTCCACTGCCAAATTACCTAGGGAGTTACTTGTCAATCTTCGTGGGGAATAATTTGTGATTTTTTTTCATGAAAATCCGTAGGTAAAATATTTTTTTATGAAATTTTACCGAATAATTCATGCAAACTTTTGATAGTTAATCGAAAGTAAATCAACAAATAACATACCTGCGAATTTATTTCCGCAGGTAAATTTCCTAGGGATTTACTTGAGAATCTTAGTGAGGAATAATTTGATATTTTTTTTGTGAAAATCCGCAGGTAAAATCCCTTTTTATGAAATTTTACCAATTAATTCATGCAAAATTTTGATAGTTAATCACAAATAAATAAGCAAATAACTTACTTACGGATTTATTTTCGCAGCTAAATTACCTAGAGATTTTATAAATCCACAGATAATAATTATCTATGAAGTTATTTCCTTTGGATTCTAATTGGTAAGAAAATATGCAGGTAATCAAATTACTTGGGGATTTTACCACATTATCCCTATGAAAATCCCCAGGTAATAAGCAGTTTTCTTGTAGTAGTCTTATAAGGAGGTCTCATTTGACATATTGGATAGACAAGTTCATAGATTAAGGATGAAATATAAGATTTGGTGAAGGTTTTTTAGAGATATCAAAAGGTAGAGGAAGATGCATGAGAAGCTGAAGAAGATAAGAAGGCCAAATACCTGTTTCTGTTTCCCACGTTGGATGCAAATGCTTAAGGTATGTTTCCATTCTCCCTCTTGTCGTATTTCAAATTTGCCCTTGCATTTTGATGTATTTTGTCTATTATCGTGTTAAACCTATCCTAAATCCTCATTTGGGGATGAATGTCCCAAAGGGGGTGATAATGTATGACCTTGCAAAATTAATTTTTGACTTGAATTATGTTAAGGGACTTTAAAAGGTTGTTTTGGAAAAGTTTTGAAATTGTCGGAAGGGGTTCAAGGAAATTTTAGCACCCCGAGGAAGTAAGTCTCCGGGATTGTAGCATGCCATGCCACTTAGCCTCTGCGATAAGGATGTGGCACAGAGTCTAAGTTCCCTAAGACGCTATGCATTTTTCATCCAGTTTTTATTTTTTTCACTTGAGGTGAGGGGCTTTTGGTTCTTTTACCCCTTAAATAATGACAGCACCCAAGCGCACACGCAAGTGTACGTGGTCTTATCAAGTAGTAAAGTGGCTTTAGGAAAGCCCAAGTATCAATCTCTCAAGGACTTGCATTCGCCGACTATCCAATTCTTGTTCAACAATTGAGAAAAAGTAAACAAAAATGTTTTAGAATTGTAAACTAAAGAGAAACTAAAGTAATGCGGAAAAGTAATGACTTTGGATAATCAAAGGATAGAAGCCCAAGGTTAAGGCTTAAGAACAATCATACTACGTTATTGAAATTCTTTCATTTAATCACTAATCTTGGTTGTTGATTCATAAGGTTAATCGCATGATTATGTTTTCCCAACCTCTAATCCTTTACCTAAGTTGAACCTTACAACTACATCATTGAGCAGGGATGTAATTGTCTACTTAAGTTCTTTAAGCTTTCATCCTACGTGTCAATAGAGTAAGGAATCTAAGTACATCCTTGGCCTAGATACTAATTTTAATTCCTTATTTCATAAAGAAACACAAACCTTACTTTCCTTATTCTAATGTTCTATGGCCGTATTCCCTCTCCCGAGTACACAAAGTTGATAATTAATGTATTTTAAGGGCTGCAAATCCTTAAAATAGTTATAACAAGAATAAACAAATAACCAATAATGATAAGCAAATAAAAAAAAATTTAATTCAAAACAAAAGTACAAATGATCTTGGACTTAACCCTGGAAAGGGAGTTTAGCCTCTAATGGAAATACTCATCATTCAATCTCTTGGATTGATGATACAAACCATAAATAAAACTAAATTAAAGAATGATAAAACCTCAAAAGACGTTGTGGTATCCTCCAATATCTTCCAAGGATGTCCAAAAGTGATCAAAAACGTTTACAAAGTTGTATTTGTAGCAATAGGGTAAGCCCAAACCATGTTGGCCAAGGAATCAACGTGCAGTCCAGGGGTGAAATGGAGAATGCGACGCATGCTGTATTCCATAGAAATGGAGCATACGATGCACAAATATCATATATATAAGGCTATCAAAGAAATTCCTAAATCATCTCCTAAACCCACACTCTTTATTTCGCTTTACACACATACCGAGAAAGTTCTAGAAATTATATGCAATAACGAATATACAAAAATCTCACACTCATATGGCATATGCTTAACTCAATAGGATCATCATAGACTCCCAACCAAACAATAGCATAAATTCAAATTTAAGCCAACAGGTACAAGAGTCATAAACATGAGCCTAAGAGTCTAAAAAATAATAATTCACACAATCAACATGCTTTTACCAAACAAAACACTTGCACCATGCAATAAAAAATAGTATCAACTCAAATATCTCACTTATTCCTATGCTAAAAAATTTTAAATTGAGCCAAAATTTGGGAATTTGTCCACCCTACGCTTAAAAATCTACTTTATCTCCTAAGTGAATTTGAAAGTAAGAGATAGAAATACTCTCTGAGGCCTCTAGGCCTATCTAGTAGCATATTTAGATATCAAGAAGATCCGGGGACCCCACACTCAGTCTTCGCCATGCTTCAAGATCAGGTTTTCGGTACTTAGACTTCCCATCTACCTATGACTTAATAAAAAATAAAAACTACGTGAAGTAGAAATTAGAAAATAAAAATAAAGCATACCTTAGCTTGGGTTGCCTCCCAAGAAGTGCCTAATTTAGTGTCGCGGCATAACCCAATCAACTTTTTTGTCCACCTTGATTATATGAATTTCACCCCCAACATCACATCCATCTTTTTGCCTCGATCATAGGGAGGTGGTACAAATATTAAGGAACCTAGTAATGGATGATGCATAGTAAACCACTCAGCCTTAAGGTAAGGTGTGTTTTTATGTTTCTTATTCGGTGTAAAATTAAGAATATAGGATTCTTGTTCCTTATCTCCACACTATTCCACTATTTTAAATAATTTCACAAACAAGACACCATCTAAACATAAGGTAGAAAAGTGCTTTGAGTGAGGCCCAACAAATCCCACTTTAAAATTTACACAGTCCATAACACCTTCACTTATATTCACCTTATCAATTCAAGTCTCAAAAGAAAGATGAAAGTCGAGTGTCTGCGATTCTTGTCGTGGTGGTGGTATCTCCTTAACCTGTTCAACAATTTTAGTTATTGAGTACTCAGACTTCTTCAAATTTTCAGCAACTTTTTCTGCATCTGGTTGCAGCATCAACTCTGCATTTACCTCCGTAGTTGTCTTTTGAGCATTACCTGCAACCATGAATGAATTAGGATTGAAAGTACACATATCTGCAGAGTGATACATACTATAACAAAACACACACCAACTTGTGGGTCGCTCCACATGTTGGAAACAAATAGGTCCCCTCTAAATTCTTTGATCAAAATCTGGACAAGAAGCCTCATGGTGGGGTCCTCCACAATAAGGACAAGAATCATTATCCCTCGAAAACCATATATCCAAGACTAACATCTCAAGAAAAATGTGATAAGAAAACTAAAAAAAACTACACTATTCACAACTCAATGTAGCTAAACTAAATATAATATAGTTTCCTATTTATAATTCCCTGGAAATGGCACCAAAAACTTAACAGCGCGCATGCAACTGTACGTGGTCTTATCAAGTAGTAAAGTGGCTTCAGAAAAGACCAAGTATCGATATCTCAAGGACTTGCGTTTGCCTTCTATCCAATTCTAGTTCAACAATTGAGAAAAAGTAAACAAAAAGGTTTTAGAATTGTAAACTAAAAAAAAAACTAAAACTAATGCAGAAAAGTAATGACTTTGGACAATCAAAGGATAGAAGCCCAGGGTTAAGGCTTAAGAACAATCATACTATGTTATTGAACTTCTTTCATTAAATTGCTTTTCTTGGTTGTTGATTCATAGGGTTAATCGCATGATTATAGTTTCCAAACCTCGATTTCTTTACTTAAGTTGAACATTACAACTAAATCGTTGAGCGGGAATGTGATGGTCCACTTAAGTTCTTTGAGCTATCATCCTCCGTGTGAATTAAGTAAGGCATCTAAGTACATCCCTGGCCTAGATACTAATTTAAATTCCATATTTCATAAAGAAACACAAACCATACTTTGATTATTCCAATATTCTATGGCCCTATTCCCTCTCCTAGGTTTACAAGGTTGACAATTAATGTACTCCAAGGGTCGCGAATCCATAAAATAGTTATAACAAGAATAGAAAAACAAACAATAATCATAAGCAAATCAAACAAACTTAATTCAAAACAATAGTATTAATGGTCTTGTTCTTAACCTCGGAAAGGGAGTTTAGCCTCTAATGGAAATATTCATCATCCAATCTCTTGGATTGATAATAAAAACCATAAAGAAAACTAAATTAAAGAATGATAAAACCTAAAAAGAAATTGTGGTATCCTCCAATATATTCAAATGACGTCCAAAAGTGATTAAAAATGTTTACAGTCATATTTATAGCAATAGGGTAAGCCCAAGCCGTGTTAGCCAAGGAATCAACGTCCATTCTAGGGGTGAAATGGAGCATGTGATGCACGTATATTGCACGTACAAAATATTTTGGGTCCCTTATGAGTCTTTTTGTTTTATCAAGTGCCAAGATAATTTCCCAATATGCCCTCACTCGCCCAAGACATTTCAGGTGTCCAAATTTGTGTTAATTTGGATATTGTGCTTCCATGATCTATTCCAAGACTTTTTGAGTTGTTTACACTTCAGTTGAAGCATGTATATCCTTCAAATATCATCATAATCCATTCACAAAGAATACTATAGCATTAAATACAAAAATTTAGTTCTCAAAACAACACAACATCCAAGATGGAGAACTAGAAATACTAGCTAAGCATAGGCTCCATGCACTTTGATTTCTAAATTATTATTTTGACTCTTGTCTTGATCCAATTGACCCTTGAACATTACCAAAAAGTTTTTTCACATATAAATACATAATAACAACCTTAGGAACTCATTAAAAATGTTAGAACCCAACACGATAGACTAGAGAAACACCTAGCTTAAGCTAGTCACACTAGTTTTCTTAGTTGACTTCTAAATAATCAATTTGAATCAACACTTGTGTGGAAAAATTATTGAACATTGTAAACACATACATGGACACTTAGATGAACATTTATATCATTATCACCACATAAAGAACATGAATCATCTAGAATAGCAACGCTAAAATGCATAAATTCACCCAACATCAAACAAACTTATAACACTAAATTGACCCTTCTTATTTAGTTTCAAAAGATCGACCTTCACTCTTTTCTTTATTAACTCCCAACCCATGAAAACTCAAGGGTTTTGCTGATAATTTTTCCTTCAATTTCTTTTCAAATTCCTTTGTATTTTAGGCATGTTGCTCCATCCTCAACTTGAATTTTATATTGTGGTATTTATTTAATCAATATTCATGTTCTTTAAATGATGGGCTTAAAATTGGGTTATGGGTTTTGATTGTTAATTCTTGAATTATTTTTTTCATTTTTTAAATGGACACTCATGCTTTAATTAATGGTTTTTGGGATTGGATTGGTCATTATGATATTGATTAGAATGGGTGACATGTGCTTCCCTAAATTTAATAGATTTTTGTATTGGTAATGGAATTAACCTCAACCCACATTATAAACTTGAATTTGAATATGGAGATTTGAATAAATTAACTTGTCTTTTGAACCCATTGGATTTCATTAAAGGATAATTAGATAAATTTGGTTTTGGAATGCCCTTGAGGACCATGGTTTTGGACTTTAAATTGGATTTGAGAGTCTAATGGTTAAATGGACCGGTTTGGCATAGTTGAATTATCTTTCAAGTATATTAGTATGACGATACTAAGTTGGTAAATTTCTTAATAAATGACTACTGGGTTAATGGTTGGTTTATGTGAAAAATGTTTTAATTTGGGCTTAAAGGAAATTGTGTATCTCACCATAAAGGTGTAGGTCTTGAGGGAACCAACATTGGAAACAACTTTTGCCGACATTGGCGGTCTATATAACGACATATCTAGATACATATTTTATTTTTGATGGCTATCGCCTTGGTTTCTTTAGACTTTTCTTGGTTTTCTTTGTACATACAGCTAACATGCACTGGGTCTCTTTCGGTAGGTAGAGTCATACCTATAGAGCCCGTGAGTGCCTTTACGAGGGAGAGAGATACACAATTTGGGCTAATGATTTAAACTCTTATTTTCATGACCCTTGTCCCTATACTAACATCCTCTATATGTATATATAAATATTGTGCATGTGATTTTGAGTAATTTTTTGCAATGGCATTATTTTATCTCTTTCGTATGGGTTATATGTCAATGCTCGCCCCACTGACCATCCCCATACTCTGCATCATTTAATGATGTAGTTTTGAAGGACTTTTCTACTACCTCTATGCAGCGTTAGGTGGTGTGGTATGTTTGTTGGTCTGCTGCAAAGTCATGAGCCTCCATCTTCCAGAAGGCCCGATCATTTTATTGTTTTCTTTATTATTTTAGCATTTTATTTTGGATTCTTTTTTTTCATAGTTGGGAGAATGCCCTGACTTAGTTGCTATTTCTGGTTTAAAGGCTTTTGTGGGCAGTGTTGGGTTATTTATTTGTTTTGAATCTTAGAAATTTCATTTGACTATCTATCATTCTTATTACTATTTGGTTGGATTCCACTATTTATATTTATGTGCTCTTGAGAAAAGGCTAAGGGGGTTGTCTCCAGTCCATTTTGGGTTTGAGATTGCCTATCATGACCAGGCTTGAGTTTGGGTTGTGACAAAAGTTATCATTCATGTTATAACAATAAAGATATGCTTCGCTCTAAGATTATAGGACCATCCTTATGTATAACATTATTTTGGAGTATTCAATAATTCTATCATGGCTCTTGTGTATTAGAATCTTCAACAAAAAAGGTATTAGATAATGAAACCCATACTCAAGAAATATTATAGATATCTAGCTTCTCAAATTATAGTTCCATATTTATCTGAGAAATAATAAGAACTAAAAGCAGCCCATTAAGTAAAAACACAAATGTGGCAGACTTAGGAGCTTTGAACTTTGGGAAGTCTTTCAACCATACCCCTATTGGGAATATAACTTTGGCTTCCTAAGAGTAAGATACTACCTCAAATTGCTCATCATATAACTTTGGCCATTGGTTATCCTCCTCGCTAGTTTGTGTGGCACTAAGAAACCCTCCCAATCATTAAAACTCATTTTTCTCTTATTAAATTAGGAGAAAAATAGTACTTTCTCCAATGTAACTTCCGCAATATGTTTTTAATCCTAAAATCATCCTATACTATCTGAAATCTCCCATATCTCTCATTCTCTTTCTCCCAAAAACTTCAAGAACTTCAAAAAGAATTTTACTAATTCATAGCTCAAAGTTTCTTAGCTCAAGGTTTTTCTTCAACCTTCTTCCCCAAGGTATGTAGGACAATTCTTCTTGAGTAAATATCATGATTAAATAGTTTTTCATCTTAGTGTTTATGATTTTACATGATTTATAAACTAGGGTTGGAATTGAATCTATGAAAGAAAAAAGAATTAAACTTGGGAATACATCTTTGATGAAGTTACTCTAATTTTCTATTTGAAATTTGATTTGAGATTGTCACTTGGAATATTGAATCCCTTTCATATCCAAATTCTAAATTCCTATATGTAGGAATACTCTCCTGATGTTTCCTAAATTACACATCCCAAGAAAGTATAAAGCAGTCACTAAATCAAATATACAACCAAACAAGGATGGGATCGATCTCACAGGAAATAGGTTGAAATTCGATAATTTGTTTATATGTATAATTGGCAAATAAGTAAAAGATAATTATTTTGTGAAAAAAAATTGGAATCATAACAATTATTGGTTGCTGAATTTATAATCAGTAAGAGAAACTAATAGGATTGTGATCGCTATGACTTCATAACTACACAAGTTTCTCATGCTAGAAAACTATTGTGATGCATTGCATGAAAAATCTAACAAGATAGGTCTATCAAGATATATCTCGACCTTGATGTTATGAATTTCACCCTTCTTCTCTCAGACCCCGAGTGTAGCACTACTAACCGTTGTTCTTGATCTCAGATTAACTATCCCTGTTATAACTCAAGTTATTAGATAAAGGTTGATAGCTTTAAATATTTATCATTTTTTCTTTTTCCTAATATCTACTTATCTCTCTCAAGAAAGTCTAGAATACATGCGAGATCCTAATATTTTCACTTATTACATAAGCAATCATAATAAAGGAAACACCAATATGTGCAGCCACATTGGTCTAGAATTGCTTTACACTTAACCCATTTTATTAATTCATCATGGTTTCGATAACTCTTGTTGTGGTGTTTAGATAATCATAAATGCAAGAACACAAGAAGAATTCATATATGAAACGTGATTATGAACTTTCAAAAAGAATAAAACTCCAAAATTCAAGTTGAGTTAAAACCTTAGAAATAATGTTCGTAAAATTCCAAAAATATGCCTTAGAACATCACAATATAATTTTGTAAGATATAAAAAGTGTAAACTCATCCAAATAACCCTATAAGATAATTTAGAGACAAAATAAATCCAATCATAAACAAAACACAAAATCTGAATAAAGGGCATCAGATGATAGAAAGGTGTAATTGTGTTTAGAACCCACGATCGTCCTTGGGTGATCGTGGTTTGGATCATCAATTTTCATCCTCGGTTCTTCTAGTACAACTCTTAGTATGGTATCATGTTTTTAAATCAAAACAGTACAATATTGCCTCTAATCATCCTACACTTTAACTTCTGAAACTGGCAAATCTGAAAC